>NC_032025.1:2144244-2144956 GCF_001865875.1 Lupinus angustifolius
CTACAAGGTCCCAAATCTTGATGATGGAACCTTTTCCCACCATGAACAAAGCATTCTCACTACTCATACAGCAAGAAGGACAACTGGTTGGTGAAAATCCACAAAGTTCCAAGGTTCTCTACAATTCGGCTAACAATAGGCAACAAACCAACCAGGATGATCAGAGACAGAATTGGAAACCAAGAACTAGCTATACTACCAGAGGGGGAACCACACAAGGTAGGGGCAGAAGCAACAGAAGAAGCTTTAATCCAGGCAGAACTAGTGCAGTCAAATTCTGCACATATTGTGGCAAGGAAAGGCACACAATAGAAACATGCTACTTTAAGCATGGCTTTCCCCCGAATTACCAACAAGGGAATCCAAGACAAACCAATATGGCCATTAATGATACAACTCAAATTGACAATAAAGAACCTGTGGAACAACAAATGGTAGAAGGCAATACAACAGAGTTTAGATTTGGTGCTAGAGAATATGCTCAATTATCATCATTGCTGCACAATATAGGACCAACCAAGGATGATCACAACATAAATCAATTGAGTATGCACCCAATGCCAGCACCTGATCCTCAGGACATCTCTAAGAGTCATGATGCCACAGGTAACTCTTCCTTATGGATACTTGACACAGGGGCCACAGACCATGTGTGCCCTGACTTAGGTAAATTTAACATTTATCATTCAATCAAACCTATTATCATAAATAT
>NC_032025.1:2145056-2230886 GCF_001865875.1 Lupinus angustifolius
ATAGCTAGTTCAATGCATTATGCTCTAACTTTTGATGGCTTGAAATGCTCTATCCAGGATATGACTACTTGGAAGATGATTGGACATGTTGAAGTTAGAAATGGCCTATATGTCCTTAGAAGGAGTTTTAATCATGCTGCTAACATAGAACATAATGTAAATGCTTTTCATACTAATTCTGAATTTGACCTATGGCACTATAGATTGGGCCACCCCTCTACTAATGTTTTAAACTCTATATGCAAGCAATACTCTTTTGTTCATTTTAAACCTGCTATAGCTTGTGATTTCTGTCATTTTGGTAAACAGCCTAGATTAGCTTTCCAAGACAGCATGCATAAAAGTCTCAACACTTGACTTAGTCCATATGGACATATGGGGGCCCTTGGCTATCCCATCCATATGTGGACATAAGTATTTCCTCACTGTTGTTGAGGATTACTCTAGACACACTTGGCTCTTCCTAATGAGGACCAAAGCAGAAGCCAGAAAATTAGTTCAAGAGTTTGTGACAATGGTCCAAACTCAATTTGGCAAGAAAGTGAAAGCACTCAGGACTGACAATGGTTCTGAGTTCAATATGCCTCAATTCTTTAAAGATTTTGGCATATTACACTAAACCTCATGTGTAGAAACTCCACAACAAAACTCTGTTGTGGAAAAAAACATAGGCACCTCCTTAATGTGACTAGGACCTTGCTTTTTCATTCACACTTACCTAGGACTTTTTGGTCTTATGCTGTCCAACATGCTACTTATCTCATAAATAGGTTACCTACCCCTGTGCTACAAGAAAGGACACCCTATGAGTGCCTTCACCAAAAGAGACCTGACCTACTTGAGACTAGAGTTTTTGGTTGCCAATGTTATGCTTCCACCCTTATTAACCACAGGACCAAGCTAGACCCTCGTGCCAGAAAGTGCATATTCCTTGGCCACAAAACTGGTACAAAGGGGTACCTATTGTTTGACTTACACAACATGGAAATTTTCCTTTCCAGGAATGTTGTTTTCTATGAAAAACTATTCCCTTACAAAACTGATAAGCCCTATGACTCTGTAACCAATAAAGACAATGAGGGTACTGAGAATGAGTTAAGCTTCATTGACCTTATTCCCCAACCTACTATTAATCCTACTGACAATGTTGGACATAGCACATATGAGACAAATATTGATGATGCACCTCTAGAAAATCCTACTAATGATCAAACCATAAACTCTCACCACACTCAGGGACAGAGAAAATCAGAACGCATTAGATATCCACCCAACTACTGCAAGACTTCTACTACAATATGATAAATACAAAGGACAATAGGATCCAATACCCAATTTCCTCTGTTCTCTCATACCAGTCCTTATCCAGTGACCACCTTAGCCACTTAATATCCATCACCACCACCATAGAACCTAAACATTACAACCAAGCAATCAAATCTAGCCATTGGATTGAGGCAATGCAAAATGAACTTAATGCCCTCGAGCTGAATAAAACCTGGACTGTTGTTACCTTACCTCCCAACAAACAAGCCATAGGATGTAAATGGGTTTACAAAGTGAAACACAAGTCAGATGGTTCCATAGAACGATACAATGCCAGGTTAGTAGCAAAAGGCTTCAACCAAACAGAGGGGGTGGATTTCTTTAACACTTTTGGTCCTGTTGTGAAACTCACAACAGTGAGGTTACTCCTTGCCATAGCTTCTTCCCAAAATTGGTTCATACATCAACTTGATGTGAACAATGCTTTCCTCCATGGGGAACTCAATGAAGAAGTTTACATGACCATACCTCAAGGAGTGATTTGCACCAAACCAAATATGGTCTGCAAACTACACAAATCTATTTATGGCCTTAAGCAATCCGGGAGGCAATGGTTCACTAAACTCACTAAGTCTCTCACATCCTTAGGCTATCTCCAATCTCACCATGATCATTCATTGTTTACTAAGAAACAAAGATCACACTTTACATCCCTGCTCATCTATGTGGATGACTTGGTTTTAGTTGGTAATGATAGCCTCGAAATCCAACATGTCAAGCATACCTTAGATCAACAATTTAAGATCAAAGACCTTGGCACTCTCAAATACTTCTTAGGCATAGAGGTTGCCAGAACTAAGAAGGGAATAACTATTTCACAAAGAAAATATGCCCTAGATATTCTATATGACACAGGGTTCCTAGCTTCTAAGCCTGCACCTACTCCAATAGTTAAAACCACTAAGTTACACAATGATGACAGCTTGCCTTATAACAATCCTGCATCATACAGAAGATTAGTAGGCAGGTTATTATATCTCACTAACACTAGACCTAATATAAGTTTTGCTATCCAACAATTGAGCCAATTCATGGCTCAACCAACTGTTATTCATTTTAAAGCCTTAACTAGGGTTCTCAGGTATGTCAAAGCTAATCCAGGACAAGGGTTGCTTTATCCTAACTCATATAGTTTACAACTCAAAGCTTTCAGTGACTCAGATTGGGCATCATGTATGGATTCAAGGAAGTCTATTAGCGGATGTTGTGTTTTCCTATGAGACTCATTGGTGTCGTGGAAATCAAAGAAGCAGAACATAGTGGCACGTTCCTCCTCTGAAACAGAATATAGGGCACTTGCATCATCTTCTTGTGAGATTCAATGGCTTACTTACCTCCTCTGCAACTTCCAGGTTTCTTTCATCAAACCAGCTTTGCTGTACTGTGACAATGAGTCTGCTAGATACATTGCAGCCAACTCAGTTTTTCATGAACGCACAAAACACATAGACATAGACTGCCATGTCGTAAGGGAAAGGCTACAAGCCAACTTATTTCATCTTCTTCCAATCTCTACCACTGAACAAACCGCTGATATTTTAACAAAGCCTCTTGATCCTTCTCCATTCCATCACCTTCTCGCCAAGCTTGGAGTATTCAACATATTCTCTCCAGCTTGTCGGGGGGTATTGAATAATATGCAACACAACAAATCCAAATCCACACAAATGAATAACAAACATACAGAACCAAATCAAGTTGTCCTCACTCAATCTCAAGCCCAAGTCATCACGGTCCAGCAGCCTCAATTACAGCAGCCTCAGTGTGGTTTCTTAGAGCACAAGCTAACCAATTCTAGTAGTTAGTTAATTCGGTTAAATTCTATTATTTTGTTACTTCCATTCTGTTTTTCTTTCTTCTTTCTCTTGCTCTTATATATAAGAGAGAGCAATCAGATTCATAGCATAAGAAATATATAGGGAAATGTACATTGCAAGAAGATAAATTCAATTCATAAACTACATGGAGATTTCTTCCTTTCCAAGCAATAATAACCTAGGAAGGCAACCACAATAACCATGCCACAAAAACACAGAAGGTCCACTGGGACATTCAAAACTTCTAAATATGGTTGATTTATTTAAACAAGCCAAACTTTAGCCATAATTTTTTTTCACCTATTAAACATAAACCTTCAGCGAGAAGAAGATACTCCAGGAAAAAAATACACGCGATTCATTTTTTAGTAAAAAAATAGAAATGCATGATGTTTTGACTTTGGATTTTTTTTTTTTGGTTTTCCACATGTATCCTTGCACTTGAGGCAATCCTGTCCGAGCCGGGAACATCCACAAACCATGCTTAAGGGGAATCAAGCATGTACCACTTGAATCAATATCCGTTGGTGTTTTGACTTTGGATTGAGCATAATAAAGTGCAAATAAAATGATATATAAAGTGTAGATATTTTTTCTAGAGAGTTTAAAGATTTATTTGCATCGAAGATGGATGACATAAATAGCTACTTTGGCATAGGGGTGGAAACAATTTGAGTAGAATTAAATTCAATGAACACAGATTAATTTGATAAGAAATTGAAACTTAAAAAGTTCATGAAATTTTCTTTAACTTATCAACCTAAATAGGTTCAACTTATTAACTAATTAAGATAATTTATTATTTAGAAAATTTACTACACAAAATTGTTTATGCTGCTTACAAGTATAAAAAAATAGATATTGGGCATATAAATACTTCTGGTAGTTCTATCACATTCATCTCGTATAGGAAGGGCAACAGGGAAGATCAGAGTTGGATTTATGCTTACCTAACATAAACCTGAAATCCAAAAACCAAACTCGAACCCGTATCAAGAAGGTTAAAAACATTGATAGCATCCTCGAACCCGTCGTGTTTTGGATAACCCGATCCAATGAGAATCTGTCATAAACAATATATGTTTGTGTGTGAAATTTCTCTCTCTCTATATATATAAGTTTTATATATGTATTTATGCATAAGTTTGCAATTTTATATATATTAATTGGGTTCGGTGTAGAGTAGGGTATCAATGGTACCAAATTCGAACTCAAAAGTTGAACTCGAATAAACCCAAAAATTCAATCACATCAAATTTTCATCATTAAATTCAAATTGAGTTCAGGTGGATAACCATGATTCGGTTTTCATTTTCATTTCTAATCTAATAATCACAACATAAAGAAACATTTGTACTTAGCATAATATAATCGCTTGCATATTAATGCTTGTAGTTTTTTCTACAAAAAGCTTCAGAGATGAGTTTTAAAAAATGCTAGTTTGATATATATTATCTGGTCACTCGTGAACTCCAAATATACATTGCTAAAATTTTACTTTTTACTTAATGATATCAATCTTAACTTCGATTTCAATTTCTTTGGTTTATGTAGATTTTGTTTGAAGTGATGCTATAAATTTCATCTTTCGCCCGTTCTCATTAAAATAATAACCCAAGCAAAATAGTGTACCTTTTTTACAGATTTATTTACAATCTTTCTTATAAAATTAAATATATACAACATTTTAAACAGAGAAATTGTCTTAAAAATAGTGAATTTTTAACTCCTCAAATTAACAGACTTTAGCTTTAATTCTTTAAAAAGTGTCCTCAAAATGGGCAAGAATCTGGTGTCCGAAAATATGTTTCAAATCATATTTTAGATCAATAATATTAAAGCAAAAAACAAAAATAATGAATGTTTAATAATCCATACTATGGTTTAAAATTAAAAAAACTGTGCTCTCAAAACACTTCTCAACGAAATTCGGTGCATTTATCAGTATCACAATGTTAATTAGCTTTATATTTTGTTGTTGGTATCAAATTGGGAGCATAGGCATTGGGCCATCTGCTATTATAATGTGAGAATATGTCAAACACCAAGCTAGTTAGGAGGCTGGTTACACGGTTACACCATTCTTTAATTAATTTTGTTTACATATACATTAGAGTAAATTATACTAACATCCCAGAGTTTTAGTGAAATTACACAAATCACTAAGACATTTTTAAAACATATACAAACCCTTCTAATTATATATATATATACATTACACTGATCACCCTTGTAAGATATATAAGTGTAATTTCTTAAATAAAAAATGGTGACGGGTGTAATTAAGTCAAATAAAATACAATATATTGTGAAGATAAATCCAAATAGTATAAGAGTCGATGTTTATTCTTTATTTTTGTTGTTTACAATATAATACGAGAGTAATTTAAACACCTCCTTAGATTTGTTGATGTAATTTGTAACGAATAAAAAATAATAAATATACATCAAGTTTATACTATTTGGACTTGTTTACGCAATGTAACATATTTTTTTTGACTTAATTACACTCGTCACTATTTTTGTTTAAGAAATTACATATGTATAAATAAGGGTGATTTGTGTAGAATTTAAAAAGGTGTGAATAATTTGTATAATTTCAGTAAAACTTAGGGGTTGTATGTGTAATTCAATCTATTCATTATTACTTCAAACAAACAAATAAAAATTAAATTAATTTGTTATTATTATTACAAATAAACGCCAAATCCTCGTGATATTGTAGCGATTACACACGAAAGTGAAAAGGTTGGGATATAATGAATGGCAATTTGGCGTTTCAGTTACGTGAGGAGGGATATATCCGTAATTAAGTTATGAACACAATTATTTTGCTTAAGACCTGTTCTCCACCAAACGGAATTCTCCAACGCAACGCGAATATGATGATTCTCTCATCGTGACCACATGATTCTTGTTTCCCCTCTGAAAATTCAGCGTTTCACTCTCATCTCACAACACCATTTTCCGTTTCTGTTTCTTCCTCTCTCAGTTCCCGTGACGTGTCATTCCTCCATTGGCCTTTCCTTCGGCAAAGACTATAACCCGTTACAGTGCCGTCACTGTTAACGGATACTGGACCATCACCAACACTAACAAAAAAAGCAATTACCAAATCTTAACCGTTGAATCCCCTTTGGTCATTATCGTCATCTCAACGATATTCATCGTCTCCGTACTACACGCGCCAACTCACACTCACACACTTACCTTTTCTCTTTCTCTCTCTCGCTTACAATAACAAAATCAATGAGAAGAAAAGGTGAAGAAAGGGAATCGCAGCAACACGTACTTGCAGAAATGGACATGGCTCAGGTTGGTGTTAAGACTAGAGCTCGAGCTTCATTAGCCATGGAAGAAGCTAATACTACAACTTCAACTGCACAGACATCGAAGAGAAGAAAAATCAACCACACTAGTGAAGAGAAGAAAAAATCCTCAACTAACGAGAGTCCAAGGAATGGCGTCACCGTCGTTTCGCCGGTACTAGTGACGGAAGAAGGTTTCTCTAGCCCTACCTCCGATAATGAATTTCCGGCGTCGTGTTGTTCGAGCAATGGATCCGTTGATGAGGAGAGGATGAAAGTGTTAGATCTGGAGGTAACAGAAACTGAAGAAGAGAGTTTGATCAGAAGTCGTTTCGTTTTTTGAACTCGAAACAATTAACGTTGTGCTAAATGCTAATAGATTTTTACTCTTATATTGAAGTTGCTTTTGTTTGTCTCCATTAATTAATAGCTTCTGAGCGTCTTTCATTCATTCAATCACTTTCGCTTTCTTCTTTCACTAAATTTAATGCAACGCATTCAATATTTGTTGCAGGTGGAGAGCGCGCAAGTTGAAACGTCCACGTGCAACTATGGTGAAGAAATTGAGAGGTTTTTGAATTCAACGGATTTCATTACTTATACATTTCATTTAAATTTTGAAATTGCTTCTCAATTCTACTTTTAAATTTTTAAAAAATTCTAGTAATTTCAGTTTTAAAAAACATGAAATAAATGATGCGTCACTGTGTCTCAACAGCCACAATTTCTTCCGTTCAAGATTTCAACACTATTCAGTATACAATTATTCGTTTACTTTACGGAACCATAACATAAAATTGTGTGGATTCTTTGTGCAGGAGAGAGATGAGCCTTGGAGAAAATTTTCAAGAGGTGGAAGCCAATTCTCGCCGTTCTGAATCAACGGCACAAAATATGCCAACACAATCGGAGCTTGACGAATTCTTCACTACCGCTGAGAAAGACATTCAGAAAACGTTTCAGAACAAGTAAGTTATTTTTTATATATCAACCTGAAATTCTTCTTCACTTGCTTATTTTAAACTGACATCTAAATTATTGTGATTAATAAATGATATATCTAAAAATATAAAATCATTGCAGATATAATTATGATATAGTGAAAGACGTGCCTTTGGAAGGACGCTACGAGTGGGTTCAGTTGAAGCCATAAAAGTATTCATTCCCTTTTGGCTTTTGTCCTCGCCAAGGAAGAAGAAGACACTGATGGATTCATAACATGCCACTTAGCTGTTTTTATTCTTACTTTTAGATTAGGTATCTTGTTTTCAATCTTATCTTATCTTTTTCGCCAGTCAGGACTCTTTTGTTTGGTTTACAGTTTTTTTTAAAAAAAAATCTGTGCTTAAATTAAGGTGAAGAAGAAGAAAATTCAGCTCCGTTTGTTCCTTCTAAAGCTAGCTTACGCTCAGTTATGTAATTAAATTCCCTTAGTCAAGAACAAACGGTTCAATAACATTAGCTCCCTTAAAAATCGTGTGCTTTTCTTTGTTTTAATTTTCTCGTTAGAGAGGTACAAGAAAATCAGTGATTGTATGGTTGTACCTTACTTTTCATTTTTTTATTTGGAATTTCACATGCATATTAACTGTCAAAGAAAACGGAAAGAGAAGCTTACAGCAACACAAAGAAGAAGATAAACTAGCATAAAGTAAAAATGGGAGAAATGAAGGTGGAGGAGCTACGTGTACGGTATCCGATTCTATGCTGTTGATCAAACCATGTAATTATGGAGAGGACGGAGGAGGGTGGTGGTTTTGTTTCATTGTTAGGCGTGGGAGGGGCTGGTACACGCACCATGCCGTGTAAATTTGGGGCACTTGTTTTCAGTGGGTGGAAAAGCTGATCATATTATCCCTCTCCCATGTGAGTAGAGTCTTCCAATCTTGGAACCAAATCAACTCTACTTTCACAAGTACAACAAAATTGGCACCGGAGTAAAAATTAGAGTAATGTTATGCTTATTCCCATAACTTACCTTAGCTAATAATTAATCCAAAATTAATACCATAAAGTACATGGCCTTTATTTTCAAATTTAAATATAGACACACATTAATGGGTAGAGAAGCTAGTACGTCGTTTTGTTTTTGAAATAAATTAAATTGTTTTGCTATGTACTAGCGTATGAGGGACGTGTTTGTCACGTACTATGGCTAGGAATATTAATAAGGCAGAAGAGGATAATTGCAGCACATGGTGTGAATATTGAGATTCCCTGCAACGTGTGGATTTGATTTGATGATGATTTGGTATGAAAGGGAGAGAGTGAAAGACGAGTCGATACTTCTACAACCAGAAATGTGCCTGAGATGCTGCTGTTACTGCTGCTTTTCTGTTATGCTATAATCATTGCATTGAGAATCAATGTATGATTTGGAGAGAGATTCTTATCAGCATGGAGGGTCCTCATTCTAAGAAACTTGTCAAGTTTTAGGACGTTTTCCTCCTTTTCTTTCACCCTATAACAAGATGTACACATGTACAATCCTCCCTTAAAAAAGAAAGGAAACATATACAATTTATCTTTTTATATTAGATGGCAATCTAATTAATAAACCAAGTTGGAAATGAGATATATAATACCAAATTGGATAGATCTCTATCACATGAGGAGGGATCTAATATTTTAAACATGTTATTTGTTTGAACATCATTTTACTATAATCTCACAATAATCGATTGAAGTTAGGTCCACTTAATATGTTGAACATGGTTTTACTATAACTTGACAATAATGGATTGAAGTTAGATCCACTTGATATGTGGCTTAGTGTATATATTGTTATACGTAGTTAGATTATAGGATTAAAATAATGGATTGTTGTTGGTTTGAGTCACTTCAAGTATAATGTCTCAAATTCAAATTGTGAATTAATATATATATATATATATACTATTGGGAATGGTCCATGCTTAGATTTGTACTTGTGATATTGTCTATCACCTATTGGTATGAGAGAGATATGAAAAACCAAAAATAAAACTTAAACTAAGGTATATTTTAGAAAAATAATATTCATAATTAAAAGCTTTCTTAATTGTATTAAAATTCTAATTTTTTTGAAAGAATGTGTGGCATTGAATGGGTTGAGATGATTAGAAACATAATTTAAACCCATCCCTAAAATTAGGGATGACAAATGGGCTTGGCCCGACAGGCCAGTCTGTTCGGATAGGGTTTAAGCCCAAAAGCCCGTATTCAACCCGATTTGGAAGCCCGTTTTTTAGACGGGTCAGGAGGGCCGGGCTGGGCTGGCCCGGTAGAACAATATTAAGATTAAAATTCATTTGTCTATTATGTTGCTCATTGCAATTAAGATTAAAGTTTTACAATTTTAACTTATGTTTGGATGCTTAAGCATATAATTCTTCTCTCTCTTTGTAAAATGAACATTTAATATCTCATTATGTAGTTATCTATTATCTTCACTCTTATCCAATTATTGTACTTGTTATCAGATAAAATTGGAGTTTTTGGAGTTTAACTGACAATTAGGGGTGTTTGAATCAAATTTAAACATTTAATTAATTGAAATGGAAAATTGGAAACTCAAACAGAACTACTGATTTTGATTCCTTTTGGAAAATTAATTGAATTCGACTGGGTTTCAATTTATATTTTTAATGTAGTCGAATTCAAATTAAATTGAGTGATATATATATACTTTATTGTGATTGATTTATAATATAATAGTTTTGATTCTCATACACTATTTAAAACTTAGGAGTTATAAACTCTATTGTAAATTAGGAGTCTAAAAGTTTAAGACTATAGTAGTTTATTGTTTAGAATTTACAAGTTTTGTATTAGTGCAATATGTTATTATGAGATTGTGTCTTTTGTTTGTGATTTTTTGTTTTAAAAGACATTTATGAATTGTTTGAATTATTTATTTTTGTCTAAAAGCTTTTATTTGTGTTTTGAAAAAAACAAAACGGGCCAGTTGCTGGCCTGTCAGCCCTACCAAATATGGGCCGGACTGACATTTTGAGCGCTTTTAACAATAAGGGTTGGGCCAACCCATATTCTGATGGGTCAAAGATAGGCCAAGCCGGGCTGGCCCATATTGCCACTCCTACCTAAAATACATAGTCACTTTTGTAAACTCAAATTTATTGGAACTACCTTAGGGCCGACAGTAAATAAACCAGATCTGTTCCTGTTTATTCTTTTTTTTTTTGGAAAAAGTATAATCTTTAATTAGAGAATGTATTTTTCATTTTAAAAATCCGTGGCCATTTTCATTTTTTAAAAATCTGTGTGGAATATAAAAAGCACTATCAATATTGTATTTTATCATTTTATTAGTTCATAACTCAAGTAGTTATGCAGCTCGTGCGGGAATTTTTTTTTTTTACCATTATATATATTTTTGAAGAAAAAAAAGCACTGTTACTGACTAGGAATAAGTAAGACAAGAAACCAAATCAAATTAATGCAAGATTGTTCTTTCTCCAAATTATCTAGGCCCCCTCCGAATATTCTTTTATATATAAATATGCACACACATCATGACAAATTGATGATGCAAAATATAATTCACCTATAAGAATATTATATTGCACATACACACAAGCTTAAAACCTGCTCTGTCCTTCATATCTAGTCCCTGTTAAGCAATAATTAACACCACAATTTGCAAACTTAGGTACAATGTACGAAAAACCAAGATTCACACCAAAATTTAGTATTTATTTTCTTTCTGAAGCCTTTCATTCACTAATTATTTTCTCTTGTCTTTGTGTCTTTATTATGGGCAGGAGTAGTATATGATATTAGGGTTCACTATGTCCCTTATTATTAGTTGTATAAAATTTAGTGCTAGTAATAGATGTGTGCACAACAAAGTGGTCATCACATATTAATATTATTAATGATTTCATAGGAGCCTATATAAAAAGACACTGCTTTATGGGTCAACATTATGTTAGAATTGAATCTAAACCCACCCTTTAATAAGAGATATATAGTTGGAAAGAATGGATAGTAGATGAAAGTACGGTCTAAATATGCAAAATGTGATTTAATATTACGTAATCGATGGCTAAAATGAACATTGAAGGGTACAAAAGCATGTGGAATCTTGAAATAGCCAACCCCATAAAAAAAGATGGGTCAGTGAAATTCATACACTGCTTGATATTAAATGAAAGATAGAGGAGTTAGGAATGGTGGGCTCTGACATTGAATTGTATGGTTAGTTGATTTGATATATCAACGGTTTGAGAGAACGAAATGTTTCCAAATTGTGCAATGCGTGTCAGTGAATAAGGTAAGGTAAGAAAATAGGATATGTATCTATTTTGGGCTTTGGACTGTTATAGACTTATGATGATGGAGAAAAAGAAGGGATGGAGGATTAAATATTTGTGTGGAATGTGATGCTTAATATAACTCTTAGCTAGGTTTATAATATATCATATAGTTTAAAGGGTTATAATTATGAGTTTAATATCTTTACATTTTGTATAATGTTTTATACATAATTATTATATATATTATGTATAAGTATTACTTATATTTAAAAGTTGATGATATTGTAGGAGGATATATCATTTTTATAATCAATATATGAATTGTAGATGATATATATTTTTCCGGCACAAACATCTATACAAGGTTTCACTTGGGCACGGCACCATTCTTGTTGGATCTTGTGCCCATTTCACTTTGTTTTATGCCACTTTAGGTCCCTCACTATCACGTGGAATATTGACTTCCCAGTCTTTCTCAAGAACTTTATTTCCTCTTCACTCTCTTAATTTTGACGTTGTTGATAGTCATAAAGATGAGGGGGTATTAGATGGGATTTAAAATTGTAAGGGCGAATAACGTTTCGTTAATGAATTGGTGTATGAATTTATTGGGTTGTATTTCTTTAGTGGGTTAGTTTTGTTTTTTTCTGATAATTGGTTGAGAAGTCCTAGTGACCTCTTCATATATTTTTCTTATCAAAATATGTATTATTCACTTTTTATGGCTTATCCTCGGTTCTTTATATTTGGATATTTCTTTTTTGAAATTCTTGAAGTTTTATAAATTTAAAATTTAAAAATTCCACCAAATTTTTTATATATAATTCACTTTTTAAGTTTTGGAGTTCTTAAAAGTTCAATTCTACGTTATGACTAGAGGAATGTTGTATTTTTTTTGTATAAAACAATTTTATTCCAAGAAGTACATGGGAACAATGTTATATCTTTAATAGATTCACTGTTTCCCTGACCTTGAATATTATAACCGAAAAAATCTTGGATTATTAAGAAACAAAATGTTCACAAAATATTTTCCAAATCAACATCATTGTCCTAGAAGAGAAATGTTTTTTATTTTGTATATGTAGAGCACAAGGGGATAATGTTGGGCTGTGTGTGTGAATAGATTTCAATTTATCACATGTTTTAATATAAATTACATATATAAAATAGATTATAATATCTATCAATGTAAAGATTTATATACAGTGTATAAAACTCTTACACTGTCAGTATATACATTTTTCTCCTGTAAAATAAGAGTGTAATATTTATGCATAGTCAATATGTCATTTACTATTCATTTATATTATTTTTATCTAAGAGTCAAATATAATTAAAAAGAAACGATTAATAATGTAGCGACAACTTAAAATCACTTACAACCATCGGTATATTTCAGATATTAGTTTTTCCTGAGAATGCGAGCTGTTAAAAGTATGCATGTCACACATATTCCCCACTTCATTAATTATAAAAATATATTGACGCTTATCAACCCAACTCAATACAATTGATAGATGATTGTATGCTTTAAGTACTTACTGTATTATGGGTTTGATTATTGTATGAAGAGAAGTGCTTCATTCATAGAGGTAAAAATCCATGAGTTGGTTGAGGTACACCCTTAATACCCTTGATATATATACTTATGTAAAGAGATAAACTGATCCATCAGAATAGTTGCCTAAATAATGACACACTTAAACAGCTCCTATCTATCTATTAACAATATAATAAAAAAAACTCCTTCATGCCACATGTCACATCCTCTTCACATGTTTTCCCTTCATGCCACATGTCATATTTTCCTCACCACATGTCACATTCTCATATAATCTTCATGCCACATGTCACATCCTCCTCACATGTTTTCCCTTCATGCCCCATGTCGCATTCTCCTCACCACATGTCACATTCTCCTCACATATTTTCCCTTCATGCCACTTGTCATATTCTCCTCACCACATGTCACATCCTCCTCACATGTTTTCCCTTCATGCCACATGTCACATTCTCCTCACATTTTCTTATCTTAAAATATGTCACATGTCACATTCTCCTCAAATTTTCCCATCTTAAAAATGTTCTAAGTTATTAAAAAATAAAAAAATAAACCCGTTCATGTCACATGTTATTACTATGTACCTTCCCACGCTATCCTTACTTTTTATATATTTTATATGTTAATAATTTAATACTAATTAGCGATTGGTCTATGTTGCTACCCCACCAAAATTGAGTGTTTACCGTACCTATGTTTTATTATGTTAAAATGTAATAGACATTGAGTATTAGATGAGACTGAAATTATTTTTCACATCCAAACTATTTCTTTACACTAATCTATGTATATTATTTAACGTTTACTATTAATCTAAGAATAATTGCATTGTTACACCTCATCTTAATTTATGTATATTATTGAATATGCAAATACACAGGTAAGACGTGTATTCTTAATAATGTGAATGTATAAGTAACATGTGTGTTTTAATTATGCGAATGCATAAGTAACATGTGTTTTCTTAGTATTGCGAATGTACAAGTAACATATGTGTTTTTAGTCATGCAAATGTACGGGTCACATGTGTGTTCTTAACAATACGAATGCACAAGTAACATATGTTTCTTAACCATATAAATGTACATATAATATGTGTTATTAATCTTGTAGCAAAGAAGTATTGCCCCGTGCATCGCTGATGCATGGATATCTTGCTAGTACTTTATAAAATAATAGTCCATGCAAGGAAAGTGTAAATATTTTTATAATATTAGCCCATCATCTATCATACATCTGTTAATTATTACTGTTTGAAAGAAAAGTATTACATAATAATATATTGACCATGTAAAATATTTATATTAATAGTGCATAAATACTAAACCTATTTTATGTCAAAGAAATTATCGTTGTAGCATATCTTATGCGAAGGGAACAAAATTTAGAATTTAACAATGATCTTCGTGTATATTGAGTTTCTTTTATGAAGCTAACAAAGTACGTTCACAATTAAATAGCAATAGAATTATGAGAAAATTATGCTTCGTCTCTTAAGTTTTAGCATAACTTTTGTTAATGGGGAGGAATCGGAGGATAGGTAACACATTTTGTTTTCCAAAACCCAAGTTAGGTTTGTTTGTGTTTACCTGTCCCTTGAAGAGTATTGTGTTTTCGTTTTCAACACAGCATGTGGGAACATGCATGATAATCGAGTGGGTGCAAGTAGTCTTTACCCGTGTCCATATCCACATAGGTATATACATAAGAATAAAGGTATCCATGAATATCTAATGAAATTTCAAAGTTTAATTATATTGTATACATTTTATAATATTTACTATATCAAAGTAATTACAATTAATAACATATGTATATTGTAAATTTCAATTGGTTCAATCAGTAAAATTGACTACTAAATGATAGTAAAATAGATTATATATAATTTCAAATAAAAATTATAATATATAAAGGTTTATTAAAAATATGCAAATACTCATCTTTATTATTGCATATACTCACGAATATGGAATGCAAAAAATTAAAGGACATCAAAGGCTGTCAATCATCTCTCATTCTAGAGGACAATCTCTCATAAGAGCATATAAGAATTTAATACTCTCCATAGTTGCTCTATTCGTAGCATTAAAAAGTTCACATATATAATTATATGGAGGCGAATTATTTTTTTACTCATTACATCAATAGTTTATAACCTCATTAGTTCTTAATACAATACAAATTTTATTTAGTTTAGAAGACGTGATAACAAAACATAACTTATATTTAGTTTAGAAGTCATTATAGGTTATCACGACTTCTGCACTCAAATAGTTATAGGTCATCATGACTTCTACACTAAAATCATCATATGTCATTCACGACTTATGCACTAAAGTCATTATATGACATTACGACTTCTACATTGAAGTTATGTTCAATTAAATCAAACTAACATTTATTAGAAGTTGTATTACACCTAGGTGTGAGCAGGACCCAGTCCCACTCACTCATCCGGTACGGACCGATCATGATCGGGTCTGAATAGGGTCTATGGCTAGGTTCGGGTTCAAAAAATAGACCTAGTCAATATTTAGGACCGGGGTAGGGACCAAGCATGACTCGACCCGTCCCGTCCCGTGGTCACTTGTTCATCATGCTCGTATGTGTTTCTACTCAAATGTGTATAGAGTAATAACATCTTTTTGGTCGAAAGTATAATTTATTCTTTAATACTTTCATAATATATACATGATTAATAATATATGTATATATATATATATATATATATATCAAACTACATATTCATAATAACAAATAATATTGATAAGTCTTTATCTAAAATGAATATACATTATATTTAATCGAGTCTTGGGTTGGATGAGTTTAAAGGCTGACCCAGTCGCTATTTAGGGTCGGGTTACCTTCGGGTTTAAGGCCGGGTCCAGATTCAAAAAAGTGAACTGCCCAATATTTAAGATCGGGTAAGGACAAGCCTTAACCCATCCCAACCTGGTCCATGTTCACCCCTAATTACACCAACTTCTGCATTGAAGTTGTATAATATTCCCACAACCTCTAAAACGTGTGCAAACAGTAACCGATAACCAAATTTTCTTTTCCAACAACTATAAAACAATTCAGTTCTAAGCGAACTAATATACACTTCACCTTTTAGCTTTGCCTAAATATATAACTTAATGGGATGGAGTTGCGAAAGAGATTTAATTTCTTAATTACCTCATCTAAAAATACAAATTACCCCAACACTCACTCACACGACTCAACAATATCTATACAAGTATCTCATTTGAAGTGTTTCAGAAAAAAATACCTAATTATTTCACAAGTGCAATAGAAGAAGAAAAATTATCATTTAGAAAATGACTGAGTGACCAAAAGTTCAAAAATCAATCTATAACGACTTAAATATGCTATTATTATTATTTTTAAAAGTCCCCAATACTGTTGGTAATTAAACTTCAAAACCGGTGAGAAAATGTATAGAGAAAACCGATCTTTCTCAAAATTTGATACTTTCGTTACAACAATGTTATATAATATTAAATGCCTTCGAGACACCATATACCAATATATAATTTGCACGGTCTCAATAGAAGGCACCACAATAAAACAAGGAAAAACTAAATAGGCTTTTGACCGATACAACATTCCAAATCATATGAGTGATACCAAACAGCTAGAATGCTAAATCAATCACCTAGACCAAAGTGCTGTAGATCACTTCTGAGCCTTCATCAGGAAGACCGACACAACAAGCTATATGGTACACATTTTGATGTAGCAAACAATTTACCTTACACTAAACCTTCCCTACCCAAATTGTTGAAACTAATAAAAAATATCTTATTTCTGGCACAACAGAAGTTAAATACTCAACCTTCCAGCATTTTCGAATCAAGCACATTGTTCTGCCTCATGACATTTTTGATGCACCACCCGTCGTCTGTTTAGCCACATAAATTTGTTTTACCTTTGATTTATCTGCACTAAGAGATTGATTTCTTCCATGGAACCCCATTTTATGATGGGGCCATTCACCCCTATATGCATTGTTTCTACGTGAAACATTACCTCTTCTCTGATTGATATATCCTGAGGAATGATCACATTGCTGAGCAGACATACTATTTTTCTGTGAGGGGTGATTCTTTAAAGCAGAATTTGTATTCAGATTATTACTATTGCCACCATTGTCATTCTGAACATGAGCATTGGCAGATTGAATCTTGTTGGCAACACTCTGTGTTGTTACCTTGCCAGTAGTGGAATATGAATGATCCACTAATCTGAGTTCATCAGGCAATTGGTTAATGGCTGGTCAACAGAAGGAACATGGCTATACTGAGAAGTATGTACTCCTTGCTGCAGCAATGGCACTGACTGGGGCAGAATGGAAGGAACTTGTGAATTAGGAATATGTGGCCATGGAGCTTGGATTGTCATCTCAGGAGACTGGCATGATCAATTTACATAATTGTTAAATAAGAAAAAAAATGAATATTCAAAACAGTTAAAATGAAGCACAACATAAATTAGTACTTTACTAGTTTTCATTATCTTTTTGCAAAAATTGAACTATAACTAATATTGATAATTCCTATAAAGAACTGAACTATACCCAGTGCTGTAATACAGAAAAATCATCGATGTTTTTGTATGCTCGCGGTTACCACTTCGAGACACATCAAAACTTTACCTGGAAAGGAGAAACATCAAACATGGTCCAAGGAGAATGCATTGGCAGAAGTGGACCAGGAGCAAGTAATGAATTGGAGAAGGCATGTTAGTGGGATTTCCTGGTGAAGTCACCATATTCACAATGCTATCGACATCACTCCCCATGGTGGAAGATGTTGGGTTGTGCTTCCAATCCGGTTGCTTACCTGATGGGATATAGGTGGTGCCCATGAAACTCAGGCCAACTTGTCCAAATTGTCCAACAGGTGCAAAATGGTTATAAAAAACCATGTGTGGCGGCCCCTGGACTCTTGGGATTCCTCCAGGAGGAGTGATAAAAGGCCCAGTAAATCCGGTCGGAGGACCATAAAAGGAATCCACACCAGAATGACACTGATGCCAGCTCCTACTTGGCCCTGACGCTGGTGTAATACTATTTTGAGGCTGAGATTGTGCTACAGCAGCAGACTCATCATGTGGTCCAAAAGCAAATACAGGACGACCACTCATCATATGATTCATTTCATATAAAGGAAATTGAGGAGGGCCAGCAGGAAAATGCGTGATCATCTAACTTGAAAGATGTTGAATCTCTAAGGGAGACCAGAAGGAAATTGGAGGAGTATCAAGAGATAGATCTTCAGGAAGGGATACACTGTGAGGCTCCCCAGATCTAGATTTGGTAATAGATTGTTGATCACTAGCTGCTCGTGCCATAGTAACTTGTACAAGTAAATATGTAGTTCATGAATCTTAATCGGTAAGTCATGTTAAGCATATTTACAGAAACGCAATAAAAACTTATTGGGTGGCCCGATGCACAAGATTTCAGCGTAGTGGGGCCTAAGAAGGGTAAATGAACACATCTTTACCCTTGCAAGTGAAAAGATTGTTTCCAGGATTTGAAGTCATGACCTCAAGGTCACAAGGCAAGTAACCTCAGTAAGTCAGCATATTTAAATAAAAACATATTAATGAGGCAAAACTCGCCTGCAATATTTGTAGCCAGAAAACATCTAGCATCAGAAACAGAGGAAGAACAAGTACTCAATCTATTTCCAACAGTCTCATCATTACTAATTGCAGCGACAACAACAGTTGAAGCAGCTACTTCAGCTTCACAATCTTCTAACTGGCCATGAGATTTATTGTTGTGTTTCTCTTTATCAAAGAACAGATTGGAATCATTTTCAGATCCATCTAGGTTATGGGAAAATTGCAGGTCTGATCCAAATGAACTTTGGGGGCCAAAGCCACCACGAGAAACAGAAAGCCTGCTGGAAGTTAGAACAGTTGGGGATGTCACTGCCCCTAAATACAAAAGGAAATGACCTCCATTAGTAAGACAACCATAAATCCAGAAATATTACTAAAAACTGCAACAACATTTCATTTTTCTATAATCAAATGATTGGAAAAAATCAATTTCATTAAAACATGTATGCTAACCAAATTGAATTTTCTCTCAAGCAAGCAAGGAATTAATTGGGCTGGAAGAAAAAGCCTTTTCCTTCGTCAAAATGGATGATGTAGGCAAGCTGGAATCGTTAACATAACTTTTCAGATCCCCAAGAGAAGCCCGTGAATGAAACTGTTGTGGCTTCATAGCCTCATCAAGTTGTGTCTGTGTAAGAGTCATGACCTGAAATAGAATTGAGCTTTAGATTCTAAACAAACCCATTGGACAGTTTAATATTTATGCCACTCTAATCACCCAACCAGACGAATAAAAAGAATAAAAGGTATGAAATAGGAACCCAATCCTTGAAGGAAAGGATTAGGCCATCTAAAAACCATTAAACAAGGATGATAATAAAATAGATAAATGCTCTATACAACAAAAATATAGTATGGCAAAATGTATAGCCAAAATTCCACTAATATCACTAAACCAATGCCACAAAGGGAGAAATGACCACCAAATTAGAAAACAATGCTTCTAATAATGTTAAATCTCAAAAAGGAATTAGTAAATATAAACCATAATATGCAGAAGAAAATCAGAACATTAGGAACTTTTTGCAAAGGTCATTTATTAAAAAGTTTTTTGAGAGCAAGGGTTCAGACCGGTTGACTATGACTTATTTGCACATTGCCCCAAGAGCCCAAAGATGTCTGAGCATCAACACCAGGGCCAGATCCCATTCCACCACCTAATACCACTAGGAGACTCGTTTTTTTGTAGCCTGTAGAAGGATAGATAATATTGAAGTTCTCTATACAACAATGAGAACAGGAATTCTTTGCAAGAAAACAAGTACCTGCTTGTCTGTGATCTTAAGTCAGAATGAGCACCAATTTTCAAAGAAGGTGTGCCTATAGGAGCTAGTGGTTGAGATGATAAGCTTGAATCAAATCCAGATGAGGCATCAATCTTTGCCATTTTGTGCCCCTCTTCAGCAACCAAATGAGCACGAACCCCGTTTGCCATTTCTCTAGTTGATATGGATCATCTACTATAATTGGCTAAGGCTGCAGCATTTTGTGAAGTAGAACGAGACTTTCGTGGCATCTAGTATTAAAAAATGTTATCAACAGAGATGCTATAAAAAATAAGGTAACATGAAAAGATAGAAACTATAGATATTTAAACCTTTGCACTATGAGACTTGGCCTTGTTTTCTCTCTCCCTTTGTTCACGTCGATCATTTAGCATTTGCCTCTTTGATCTGAATTCTATGAAGTCATCTTCATCACTAGAAGCTTCAATTCCAGGTTGCTCAAATACACGTATAATTCCACTTTGTAATGGAGCATCAACATCTTCCTCAGAACACAAAGTCCTTTTGAGATTACTGTGTCCAAAATGTGAGGTACTTTGGGTCTTTGCTAATTCCTTTCCATCAACCTTGTCAGCTCTACTTTCGGAGTCTATATGCTGGGAATTTTCGGTTAAAGACCTTACAGTTTGTTTTCTCAAATTTTTAGTTGATGTCTTTCTAGGTCCAGTCCTTCCAGATATGCTTGTATCCCTTCCATTGATATTTGAATTATTATCTGATCCATACTGATCACACAAAACCAAACTAGAAGATTGTCTCTTAGTAGTTTCCCGAACACGAAACTCAGTATGTTGAATATTCCTATGAGGCCTCCGAAGAAATCCCGTTGAATCTGAGCGGTTGATTACAGCAAGACCTGATGACCTTGAACCTGAAGTTTTTACTGAAAATGCATGTCTCTTTCCTCTACCACCAGATAGTGGATGGTGTGCCTTTGAGTACATAAACTCATTCTCTTCAAGAACTAATTGAATTGATGCATCTCTGGCAAGCGGCTGGCATTAGCAGCGCATGAAGAGTTCCCAACTGAATTTTGGCTCCTTTGTTTGTCCACTCGGAAACCTGTAGCAGTCCTAGTACTATTAGTACTCTGCTTAAGTCCATCAATATTTTCAGCATTCTCACATGGCATTGAACCTTGGGCTAAATGCCTTGAAATACCTGGTTGGTTATCCAAAGAAGAAGAACTTGTCTCATTTTTAACAACGCGATCAGAAGTATCTGGACCATCGTGAAATGACATTTGACTTCCATGATTATGACTATAAGATAATTCAGATGGAATATTTGGCTGAACAAACGACATTACTTGAGGACCCAGAGGCATTATCCCCTGTGATATGGGAAATGCATACCTTAACTGACCAAATTGGAACAAAGGAGACTGTGATGGGTGCATGTGAGAGTAGGGTGCACCAACCGGTGGATGCAGAGGAAGTGGCATCTGTATAGATCCAATTTGTATCGATGGAACTGGAGATAGTATCAAAGATGGGCCTGAAAAAAGACCAAATTGAAGCTTAATGGGCAGCTCAGCTTGACTTGGAGCAGCTACATTAGATATAACATTTGGACTGCCAGATGAATGAGGGGCAATAGTCCCCGAAGTTGATATAGTTGGACCCACATTGCCTGCACTCCCGGATTCTAAGCAGGGATGAACCTTAGTTGGCTTCTCTGAATCCTCAAACACACTAGAAGTGGTATTAAGATTCACCAGAGATGAATCATAAACAAGTTGAGGGGCTTCACCATCATTGCATGCTTTGTCAAAAGATACATGTTCATCAAGAGTGTTCATAGAGTCTTGTGGTGCTATAAATGTAGTTTCTTCATCCTTCGATGTTCTTTCAAGCTCTACACCCTCATTAAATCCTAATACTAGGTTATCCATCATGTGGGGTGATTGTTTCTCCTCTAAATACATATCTTCAAACTCTTGGTTGAGGGCAATATTATCATGCACTTCATCTTCTTCTTGATAATCTTCATCTTCATCATATTCTTCATGTTCCTGGAACTACTCATTATTCTCAGTAGTCCATTCTTCATCATCAATGGGAGAGACAGCAGATGAGGAAACAACTGCATCCACATTTTGAGCTCTGACACTTATCACAATGGACTCATTCTCCAGAGCTGAGAGGGCATCATTTTTACTTTCCTCTACAAATTATAATTATATGTTTTTTTGTAAAAATTAAATAATGTTAATGACAAAACAGAAAATGAAAATTACATCATGGTTGATTATTAGAGGAAAATAATATAAATAAATGTTAGGAATAATGTATAAATTTTTAGGCTGGTATATTATATATTGCATTCTTGTTTTAATTTGTACTTTTCAATTAAGATCATTTTAAATAGAAAATGTGAGGTTGTGTTAAACTCATTTAGAACACATTTTATTTATGGAGGACGATCAATACAAATCAAATTAAATTAAGGTGCAAATACTAAATCAATTTGAATTCAATTTTTTTAATATCACCAGATATTATTTAAAATTCATGGGAAACAATAAATTTAAATGTAATAAATGAAAATATAAATCAATCAATTTGAATCACATCACCTAGGGATGGCAAAATGGGCTTGGCCTGACGGGCCAGCCCGTTCGGATAGGTGTTTTTAGCGGGCCGGGCTGAGGGTTTTAGCCCAAAAGCCCATATTCAACCCGTTTTGGACACCCGTTTTTTAGACGGGCCATGGAGGGCTGGGCCGGCGGGCCAACATTAGGATTAAAGTTCATTTGTATATCATGTTGCTCATTGCAATTAAGATTAAACTTTTACAATTTTAATTTATATTTTTAATGTAGTCGGATTCAAATTAAATTGAGTAATATATATATTGTATTGTGATTGATTTATAATACAATAGTTCTGATTCTTATACACTTTTTAAAATTTAAGATTTATAAACTCTATTGTGAACTGAGAGTCTAAAAGTTTAAGACTATGATAGTTTATTGTTTAGAATTTACAACTTTTGTACTAATGCAATATGTTATTATGAAATTGTGTTTTGTGTTTATGATTTTTTGTTTTAAAAGACATTTATAAATTGTTAGAATTATTTATTTTTGTCTAAAAGTTTTAATGTGTGTTTAAAAAAACAAAACGGGCCAGCCCGCCGGCCTGTCAGCCTACCAAATATGGGGCAGACTGACATTTTGAGCCTTTTTAACAATAAGGGCCGGGCCGGGCCAGCCCATATCTGACGGGCCAAAGGCGGGCCAGGCCGGGCTGGCCCATATTGCCACCCGTAACATCACCACATGAATCTATAGTAAGGAAACATTTTAGTTCCTTAAAAAATTTCTTCAAACCAAATTATTTTTGAAAAAAATACAAAACTCAATGATTTACAAATATATTAAATGCGAGTGGAATTAGCTATTTTTGATTTTCTATGATTAATCTTATGGACATTGCAGTCATACTTGTAATTATTTTTGATACATTATTAATTCGTGTTCTTCGAGTGCTAAATTGTTATTTTATCTTTTAAGGATCAATTTGGCATATATAATATTTAATGAATATGAACCAAAACAATTTAAAATAACTTAGTTCTTTTTATTTATTTCTAAAACTAAAATTAATAACCAACGCCTAATAGTGTAAGACCATACTAAATCAAAGTTGAAAATTCAATTCCTATGAATAACACTAATTAAAAGAGACACTCAAAAAATATAAAAGATACATTGATAATACAAAAAACTCAAATTCATAAATATAGCATAAAGGCACATGATAAAGGATTATTTTTCTTGTTTTGGCGCTAAAAGTCAAATACTTCAAATGCAGGAAGCAATGCATTTATACATAAAACATAGAAATGCTAATTCCTAGATGATTAGCAGAAATCAGAATAGAAGAGAAAAGAAGAATCTAAATCTAGAATCTAAATCTAAATTACAAACAAAATCCTTATACATACCACCCCAATGAAAACTAAAACAAAATGGCTTTTTTTCTTACCTTGTCACCAAGGTACGAAATCCAAAATGGGAAAAATGTTGAATTCCTCTACAAATTTAACACTTACTTCACCCACAACTCTATAACCCAATTTCCATATCTCCGCAACTTGACCCTCCTTCATTCAACATCTTCTGTATTATACCATAAAATCAAAGATCAAACAATCAGATTAACACTTTAGTAATAATCTGAATAAGGAAAAGCCAAATTATAGTTCAAATTTATCATAAGAAATAAAATATATTATTAATAATAAACTAATCTCTTTTAATATATGTGATTATCATTTTCAACAAATATCGCTATCAGAAATCAAAACACATTTAACCTACTACATAATTGAGTTATAATGTAACCTTACACCACTAAGCAATGCATCCTTAGAAATGAGAAAACAATATCAATTTATTAAAAACAAAAATAAATGTTTTTGTTGATTTGTCTAAAACAAATCAAACAACAATTTAAAAAACAAGAGTAATAAATGATAACTTTCCGAAATAAATCCCAATTTTTAGATAATAATTAAGATCATATTAATTACTTGGTATTAATTAAAAAATAAAATGAGGGAAATTCTATTTTGAAATTAAAGACCATTAACTCCTAATACTAACTCATAATTATCTGAGGAATTTTTTTTCCAATGGATATTTCTTTTGCTAACCAGCAACCACACTTACAATAAAAGTTAATAACTACTTATTTTTTTAAGTGTCGTAACCGATTATTTTACACAAATTAAAATAAATTATTAGATTCTTTGATTTTAGCAAAACAATTTTGTTATTCTCAACCGTTGTATGAGTTTAATAAATAAATAAAAATGTTATTTTCAGTATTATGTTTAGTGCAACTATTTATTCGTTCTTTAATTATAAAGGAGATACATATAATTAATAAATAATTGAGAAAACTAAAACATAAGTTATATCCCCTATTATTAAAATTATAATATATATCCTCTTTTTGTAAATATAAGAAAGTAATTAACTAGAATACATATCATAATTTAATCTTATAAGATGACTTATGTAGTGAATAGATAATTTATTCTCTAAATAATAAATAATGAGAATTAAATAAGAATGGTAACATGAGAGGAAGTGAGAGTAAATAAAAAACTAAAAAAAAAACTATGATCTGTGACCTGAGAAAGTGTAGATCCATCATTGACCAATGGAGACCTTCTTGGTTCAACTCCACTGTCAGAAGAACCTTCACTCCTGTTACCCTTATTCTTTGACCCTATGTGACTTTTTCTCAAACCAAGAAACCCTTTCCACCTATTTGAGGAAGACCCTTTTTGTGGCTTTAGCGAAAATCTCTGAGACCCATCATCATCCACAAGAAGCTCTTCTCTGAGTGTGGTTGTAGCCCTATGCATGTGGTTGTTGTTATCCTTGTAAGGCAATAACCTTCCCTTGAATAAAAGCTCATCAGCACTACTCATCATGGAATAGTTTCTCACTGATGAAAACTCAAAGTCAGAAGACACTTGTGGTGGTGTTTCTGAGCTGCTAGAACTTCGTTCTTGCCTCATGGCTTGTTTGGATTCCACAAAATCATTTGAGAAAGAGATTCTAGGGTTCATTGTGATTATGATGATATTGATGTTGATGACCCTTCTTCTGCTACTAGTTGTACATGTCTAAGTATGCCACGACAATTCAGAAAACAACAACATATAAATTTAATTGAAAACAAACAAAATGGATGCGAGAAGTACAAACAAGAAGGAGCTTATTACAACTTGGGGACCCCCTCTCCTTCTCACTGTTACAACAATATATTCAGAATAGATGTTTGTATTTATATATAGTAAAATGTTTTTTGTGCAGCAAAATGTGGGATACTGTGTGGAGTGTTTTCTAGTGAAATATTACATTAGATTATTGTTAAAGATGAGATTTTTATTGAACATTATGTAATTAACATATTAGCATTTTTTGGTCCAATGAGAATCCGTACAAGATCTTACATGGGAGGAGAGAGAGGATGAGAAAGATTCCGAAATACTTTTTAGGGTTTAAACCCTGACTAAATATTCAAGATATGTACTGTCTCCAGTTACACTAGTCTCTTTGGACGTTGTGAACTCAATGAAACTGCTAAGAAATTGTGTATTTCTTTTTCATGCATTTGACCCATTGGGCAGAGCTATTACTGATTTAAAAAGCTCGTCTTTTTATGCCAAATCCTAGTGCCAATAAAGTGTTGGGAAGATTCGAAGAACTTGCACTTATAACTATGTCATATCAACATCCAATACTTACCAAGAAAACATGCATTATCCATGTATGTTTGTTTTGTTATTTTTTAAACAAAATTGTTTATTGACTAGCTAGTTGGAAATGGTCAAAGCATAAATATATAGTTTAACATCATTTTGGTCTCTTCAGTCATCCCATGAGATCAGTTTTATGACAGAGAAATGGAAAATTTAAAATTCTGTCTGCAAAAATATAAAACAAATGAGTAAAGTGTACCCTTCAGATCACATGCGTGAAGGGTAAAACACATAGTAGAGAAAGCAACAATATAATATAATTGGAATTAAAGAGATTAAGAATGATAAACAATATTACTCTTCTGTGAAGTAACTAATGCATCCTTCCAATTGTATAATCGGTTGTTAATGTCGTAGGAGTACCACCTATTCTTCTAGTTTATTTTTATTTTTATTAATGAATTTTATTGCGGACAAAAGAAAAAATAAGATAAATTTTTGAAGGTAAGTTGTTGTTAAGGGTCCAACTACCACAGTGACAGAGATACAGGTTACAGAGAGGACGGGCATGCATGCATGCACAGCACAGCACAGCACACAGCTCTGTTAATTGACTAAGCTAAAGTGAATGAGCTGGCGATACTGACCGATCAAACTCACCACGTGATCTTTATTATCTTTCAGGCTTCCATTAGATTATGTAATTCAATTACTGATTTTTTATCCAAAATGGGGTGCTTGCATTAACTAAGAATGATGACTTATTTTGGTGTTAGTGTAATTATAGTTATTCATCACTACAGTGCATGGTAGATTGAAATTAAATGTTTTATCTGTATTTCTTCATTAGTTTGCTCTCCGAGCCTTCTATTGGTAGAGTGAAAATGGAAGTGAAAGATAATGAGAGAAGAGAAATTAACTAAAAATAATATTTTCGTTGATTTGAGACATGGTTTGAAACACAATTTAAAATAATAAAACTTTATCCCAAGAGGAATAGGTCTTCTTTTTTTTACATAACTAAACAACACAAATATTCACTATATTTCCCATATATTTTTCTCTTTTCACTCTCTCACGTATATTTATCTTTTCTTACATTCTTCTATTTAATAAAAGGAAGTTATTGATCTATTTAGTCTTTTTATAAGACTAAACTAGTTGATGAGATTTATTTCCAATGATTAAGTGTGTATTTTCCATGTCTCAATAAAGGATGTAGTGGGTAGAGAGAATCCAAAATGAACATTTAATCATTTGAATGGCCTTCCTTGTTTAAAGTCACGTGGCATGGTCCCTTTACTTCATGAGATAGACATCACTCGCTTTCACCATAGAATTGTTTGAATCTTCTATGCAAATAAGTATATATCCCGGTGTAGAGAATCACATGAAAGAAAACATAATTTGTTCCATCAAAAGTGTCCTTCAATTCATAATTTGTTTCTACACACATAACAAAGCCCAAACCAAATGGAATATATAAAACTTTTCACTCTTAAATATATAACTTCCCAAATGAAATTTATCTTTTTTCTGTCCTTAACCTCAACTCTGACAACAGATTAAAACCATAATCTCAATTTAAGAACAAATTAGAAAAAAGTATAATACTAGATACTCCTTTCTCCAGGACCAGTAAAGGCTGGTATTGGTAACATGCATGCAGGAAAGGACGAGGAGGGTACTAAAATATTAAAGTTGAGGGACATAGTTGTCAATCACGTGGTTCAACCCATTTCAAGTAGTTAGCCTAATGGGGTTATGACGCGTGGTTGGTTTCCCATAAAGGATAGGGATAAAGATAGATGTCCCAAACTGTGTATCGAACAATATTTTGGACTAATAATATTAAAACAAAAATATAAAATATA
This sequence comes from Lupinus angustifolius, assembly GCF_001865875.1. Taxonomy (NCBI): domain Eukaryota; kingdom Viridiplantae; phylum Streptophyta; class Magnoliopsida; order Fabales; family Fabaceae; genus Lupinus; species Lupinus angustifolius. Next base: position 2,173,352 of record NC_032025.1, read on the forward strand.
ATGAATATTTAGATTTGTTAATTCATATGACAATGTTTTGTTGGTACTAAACATAATTTGGAATGGAATTTAATATAGCATATCCTTATTCTATATATTGAACATGGACCAGTCAAACATGTTTTGCAAATTCATTCTTGGCCTGACATAGCTGCATCTCGGTCTCGGTCTCCCATATTGTTAGCAACTACTTTCATCTTATTGGCTGTGATATGATATTATCTCGCCACAGTAAATGGTGGATACCCAAATGCTAAAAGTATATAAGTATAACCTAAAGTTTATTTTTTTCATATGAACTCTTGTATTTATCGTGTATTTCATTTTACAATGTCAAACAAACACAACAATGAGGAGAAACAAGGACAACAGTGGGGTGAGAGTGGTGTCAATGTCATAGAATTCGATATGTTTTTCTAAAAAATATGTTACTTCATACACTACTTATTATAATTGGTAAAAAAATATATTTAAGTTAAAATTTAATAATTTATTATTTTCTGATTAATCATAGTAAATGATATATTAAACGGTCCAATTATACAACTTCAATACCTTATGGCTTTCTCTTTTTGAAAAAAGATAATAGAGCTCCATCAGCACTCCATTCTATAATGTTAATAGAAGTTTATAAAAATTATTGTCCCAACTAAAGTTATAATAATAAATAAGACTTAAAAAATACTTACTATAAGAAATTAAGAATGAAAGTACGTTATTACATCAAATGTTGTATATATTTAATACAAATTTGAACTCATATTTAGCTTGTAATGCACTGTTTCACTATCAGCATCATTGAAATTCGTTACTAGTGTGTAGGATTGGGGTAAATATAAAACAAATGTGTGATGATTGAGCATCTTTCTATGCAGTTTTATTATGTAAAATGTTTGGAGATAGACTAGGACCTATAATTTAAATAACACATTGCAAAAGTCCTCAAGCTGCGAAGACCCTTTCTTTTAGCCAGTACTCCCACTGTGATATCAGATTAAAATAGGACTAGCCACACTTGCTGAATTTATTTATTAATAATCATAACTTTTTATTACGCTTGCACCAACTGTTGCATGTCACACATGAAAACTTCACACGTTCCTTTTCTCATACCTTATAGGAACATATATCATCTTTGATACTCCAAAAGTGCAAATACTTAACGTGGTACAAATAATTTTTTAACGATTCAGATTTTTTTTAATAAAATAATATTATAAAATTGTCAAACTTCATTTCACCTCATATTCATGTTCCAGTACTCGATGGTGCGGTGAGTATCCCAACCCACAAAATAGGCATATTGTAAGTTTCTTACAAATACTTTGTGAGGATATTTTTTCCCACACAAGTTTTAGAGTAAAGCAATCAACAATTGAAAGATATCATCTTTTTATGCCACAAAATTATTTCATATTAAAAATGATAATATGATAATTATTAATTGAACTACCTTATCTAAAATCATTTTTTTCTTTCTATCTTTCTTCCCCCACTAATCCTGTGGCTCCGGTCAAAGCCTGCAATTCTGCATGACAGCAATGTACAGGCATAACCAGAAAGTAGCTAGCAGTTAAAACAAGGACCGGGACCCCAAAGCAGATAAAATCACTACAATGTAATCAGTCCCTAATGTTAATATTATTTTATTAAATATGTTAATCTTATTTTTAAATTGATAAAAAATATCAGTACAATGTAACAGTCCACGTACCAAACACTAGGCAGGAGTATTGTCAATGATATATATGACACATACTTTTAACTTCCAATCTAATAATTGTGGATCATGTAATAAAATGATTAAACATCATATGCATTCTGAGATTGGGAAGGGAAGAAGAATTTTGAAGAAAGAGAAAAATGGCAAGGAAGAGAAGCAATATGTAAAGTTAATTCATTAAGGAAGTGAATTAAAAATATCAAACCATGTGTACCAAAATAATACTTAGTAACTCAGTCCAAGAAACTCTGGAATACATCAGAGTTTAGAATAGTTAAGCTTTTGAGAAATTTCTCAGTAGCATCAAGAGTGACAACATACGCAACACCAACTATATTATTATTTAAACCAAACTCAATACCTGATAATGATCAAATCAAGAAGATTCATGGGATTATAGGGCTGATTATATATTAAAAATAATGTTATTTCTAAGCAACAACAACGACCATACCACAATAATGTTCCTATTCTTTTCTGATTTTTATCCTTAAACCAAATTCTAAAGGACAGAATAAGAGTTACCAATCATTCATGCAGCACCAAAGAGATATACCAGTTAAATAGCTTATGTCAAACCGTTGAAGAAAATGGAATTGAAACTTGAAAGGAATGTGTCAAATAAAATATTCCATAAAAACTACCATTTTTGAAGTTTTAAGGTTCTACGGCAATATATAACTTAATCGGATGAAGTTGCCTGAGAGAATCTAAATTCTTAACTATCCCATCTAAAAATACAAAACTACTCCAACACTCACTGTCACAGCGACACGATTTAAGGATATGTATAAGGGTATCATTTCAAGTGTTAAAATATTCCCTAATTTATTACAATTACAGTAAAACAAGAAAAAAATCCCATTAAAAAAATGATCAGTGACGAACAGTTCAAACTTCAAACTACTATTCATAAAACCAAGTAGGCTACTACTATTATTTTTAAAACTTGTCCAATAGTGTTGGTAATGGAATTTAAAAAAGGAAGAGAAAAATAACTATAGAAAAGTAGCTTTCTTTATGTTGTGATAGTGCTAAGTTTTTTACATTGTCAACCTAAGATCTATCATTCATGTAATAATTATCATTCACTTTTAAATAAATGTAATATATATGAATAGTGAGTAATTTACGGGCATAAATTTTATACTCTTCTCAAAATTGATACTTCCTTTACAACAATGTAATAGAATATACGATAAATAATCTGCCCAGTCTCAGACTCTCAAGTCAAACCATCACAATAAAACAGGAAAGATGAAATAGGCTAAGACCGATAAAACATTCCAAATCATATGGCTGATACCAAACTGCTAGTATGCTAAATCAATCACCTGGACCAAAGTGCTGTAAATCTCTTCTCAGCTTTCGTCACGGCGCATCAAGCTATATGGTACACAATTTGATGTAGCAAACAATAATTTACCTTACACTAAACCTGCCCTACCCAAAATGTTGAAACCAATCAAAACTCTCATTTCTGCCACAACAAAAATTAAATACTTAGCCTTCCAACCTTTTCAAATCAAGCACATGGTTTTGCCTCATGACACTTTTGATGCACCACCAATCGTCTGTTTAGCCACATAAATTTGTTTTACCTTTGATTTATCTGCACCAAGAGATTGATTTCTTCCATGGAACCCCATTCTACACTGGGACCAATCACCCCCAGATGCATTGTGTTTACGCGAAACATTATCTCTTCTCTGATTGATATATCCTGAGGAATGGTCACATTGCTGAGTGGACATACTATTTTTCTATGAGGGCTGATTCTTTACAGCAGAATTTGCATTCTGATTATTACTATTGCCACCATTGTCATTATGAACATGAGCATGAGCATTGGCAGATTGATTCTTGTTGACAACACTCGGTGCTGTTACCTTACAGGCAGTGGAGTATGAATGATCCACTAATCCAAGTTCATTAGGCAATTGGTTAACATTTGCATCAGATGCTGTGGGGTAATTTATACCAACATCAGATGTAGAAGTTTGAGAACTGGAAAACCTATTAGAATTTAGTGGCTGGTCAAGAGAAGGAACATGGCTATAATGAGAAGCGTTTACTCTTTCCTGCAGCGAAGGTACTGACTGGGGCGGAATGGATGGAACATTTGAATTAGGAACATGCGGCCATCGAACTTGTACTGTCATATCAGGAGACTGGCACAGCAAATTTACATAATTGTTAAATAAGAAAATTTGACTATTTAAAACAGTTAAAATGAAGCACAACATGAATTAGTACTTTACTAGTTTTCATTATCATCATGTAAAAATTGAACTTATAACTAATACTGATAATTCTGAAGGAGAACTACACTAAACCCTAGCTGCAATATGGCAAAACACATGTTTTTGTACGTTCACGGTTAGCACTTGCAACCCTGAGACATATATCAAAAAAATTACCTGGAAAGGAGGAACATCAAACAGGGTCTGAGGAGAATACGTTGGTAGAAGTGGTGAACCAGGAGCAAGATGATGAATTGGAGAAGGCATATTATATGGATTTCCTTGTGAAGTCACCATATTCACATTGTTATCCCCTTCACTCTCTATGGCAGAAGATGTTGGGGTGTGCTTCCAATCCGGCTGCTTACCTGTTGGGATATAGGTGGTGCCCAAGAAACTCAAGCCAACTTGTCCAAATTGTCCAACAGGTGCAAAATGGTTATAAACAATCATGTGTGGAGGCCCTTGGACTCCTGGGATTCCTCCAGGAGGAGTGATAAAAGGCCCAGTAAATCTTGTCGGAGGACCATAAAAGGAATCCACACTGGAAAGGCACTGATGCCAGCTGCCAGTTGGCCCTGACACCGATGTATTACTATTTTGAGGCTGAGATTGTGCTGCAGCAGCAAACTCGTCATTTGGTCCAAAAGCAAAGACAGGACGACCACTCATCATATGATTCCTTTCATAGAAAGGAAAATGAGGAGGACCAACAGGAACATGTGAGATCATGTGACTTGAAAGATTTTGTTGATTTTGTAAGGGTGACCAGAAGGAAATTGTAGGAGTATCAACAGATAGATCTGCAGGAAGAGATACACTGAGAGGCTCCCCGGATTTGGATCCGGTAATTGATTGCTGCTCACTAGCTGCTCCTATCATAGTAACTTGTACAAGTAACTATGTAGTTCATGAATCCTAATTAGTATGTCATACTAGCATATTTACATAAAAGTAAATAAAAACTTATTAGGGTGGGCCCACCTAGTAGTATATGGGAATGGCAAATATACACAGCCTTACCATTGCAAGCAAGGAGGATATTTTCAGGATTTGAACCTATAACCTCTAGCTCATAAGGCAAGCAACCTTAGCATATTTAAATAAAAACTTAATAATGAGGAAAAGTTCAGCTGCAATATTTGTAGCTACGAAACATTTAGCATCTGACTCTAAGAAGAAAAGGTACCTAATCCATTTCCAACAATCTCATCATTACTAATGGCAGCAACAGCAACAGCTGAAGCAGCTGCTTCAGCTTCACAACCTTCTAACTGGCCATGGGATTCATTCTTGTATTTCTCTTTATCAAAGAAAAGACAGGAATCATTTTCAGATCCATCTAGGTTGTGGGAAACTTGAAAGTCTGATCTAGATGAATGTCGGAGGCCAATGCCACGAGACACAAAACGCCTGCTGGAAGTTAGAACAGTTGGGGATGTAAATACAAGAGGAAATATCCTCCATTAGTAAGACAACAGAAAATCCAGAAAAATTAATTCAAATTGCAACAAAATTTCCTCTATTTATAATTAAATGACTGGCAGAAACCCATTTCATAAAAAACTTATTTGCTAACCAAATTCAATTTTCTCTCCAACAAGCAAGGAATTAATTGGGCTGGAAGCAGAAGGGGAAGCTTTTTCCTTGCTCAAAATGGATGATGTAGGCAAGCAGGAATTGCTAACAGCACTTTTCAATTCTCCAACAGAAGCATGTGAATCAAACTGCTGTGCCTTCATAGCCTCGTCAAGTTGTGTCTGCGTAAGAGCCATGACCTGCCATAGAATTTAGCATTAGAGTTTAGATTCTAAACAAAACCATTAGACAGTAAAATATTAATGTCACCCTAATCACCAAACCATAAGAACAAAAAGAATCAAAAGTATACAGTAGGGACTCGATCCTCAAATGAAAGGATTAGGCCATCTAAAAAATAAAGAATGATAAGAAAATGGAAAAATGCTCTATACAACAAAAATATACAATAGGAAAATGTGTATCCAAAATTCCACAAATATCACCAAACCAATGCCACAAAGGGAGAACAGACCGCCACATTAGAAAACCAATGTTTCTATTTGTGTAAAATCCCAAAAATAAATTATTAAATAAAAAAATAACAAGCAGAAAAAATCAAAACATTCAGAACTTTTTGCGCAGACCATTGTAGTCTTGAAAAGATTTTTGAGAGCAAGGATTTCCGGCCTGTTGATCATGACTGATTTGCACGTTACCCCGAGAGCCCAAAGATGCCTGACCATCATCAACAACAGGCCCAGATCCCTTTCCACCACCTAATACCACTAGGAGACTCGTTTTGAGTGGCCTGTTCAAGGAAAGACAATATTGATATTTTCTATACAGCAGTGACAACATGAATTCTTACAAGAAAATAAGTACCTGCTTGTCTGTGATCTTAAGTCAGAATGAGCACCAATTCTCAAAGGAGGCGTGCCTATAGGAGCTAAGGGTTGAGACGATAAGCTTGAATCAAATACAGATGAGACATTAATCTTTGCCATTTTGCGCCCTTCTTCAGCAACCAAATGAGCATGAACCCCGTTGGCCATTTCTCCAGTTGATATGGATCCTCTGCTATAATTGGCTAAGGCCGCAGCATTTTGTGCAGTAGAACGAGACCTTTGTGGCATCTAGTATTAAAAAATGTTCTTAGAGTGATGGTATAAGAAATAAGGGCACATGAAAAGATAGAAACAGTAGACATTTAAACCTTTGCACTTTGAGACTTGGCCTTCATTTCTCTCTCCATTTGTTCTCGCCGATCATTTAGCATTTGCCTCTTTGACCTGACTTCTATGAAGTCATCTTCATCACTAGGAGCTTCAATTCCAGGTTGCTCAAATACACGTATAACTCCACTCTGTAACGGAGCAACATCTTCCTCAGAACACATGGTCCTTTTGAGATTACTGTGTCCAAAATGTGAGGTACTTTGGGTCTTTGTTGATTCATTTCCATCAACCTTCACCGCTCTGCATCCCGAATCTATTTGATGGGAATTTTCTGCAGCAGACTTTACAATTTGTTTTCCTAAGGTTTTAGCTTATGTCTTTCTCGGTACAGTCCTTCCAGATATGCATGTACTCCTTCCATTGATATTTGAGTTATTATCTGAACCAAATTGATCAGACAAAACCAAACTAGAAGATTGACTCTTCTTAGCAGTTTCCCGAACTCGAAACTCAGTATGTTGAACATTCATACGAGGCCTCCGAAGAAATCCCCTTGAATCTGAGCGGTTGATTACAGCAAGACCTGATGACCTTGAACCTGGAGTTTTTACTGAAAAGGCATGTCTCTTTCCTCTACCACCAGATACTGGATGATGCGCCTTTGAGTACATAAATTCCTTCTCTTTGGGAATTGAATGAATTGATGCATCTCTGGCAAGTTGCTGACCATTTGATTCATAAGCAGTGGATGAAGTGTTCCCGGCTGAATTTTGGCTCCTCTGTTTGTCCACTCGGAAACCTGTAGCAATCCTAGTACTATTAGTACCCTGCTTAGGTCCATCAATATTTTCAGCATTTTCACTTGGCCATGAAGCTTGTGATAAATGCCTTGAAGTACCTGGTTGGCTATCCAAAGAATAAGGCCTGGTCTCATTTTTAACAAAGCGATCATCAGGACCATCATGAACTGACATTTGACCTCCATGACTATGATTAAAAGATAATTCAGATGCAATATTTGGCTGAGCAAACGACATTGCTTGAGGACCCAGAGGCATTATCCCCAGTGATGGGTGCATATGAGAGAAGGGTGCACCAACCAGTGGATGCAAAGGAAGTGGCATCTGTATAGATCCAATCTGTATAGATGGAACTGGAGATGGTATTAAAGATGGACCCGCAAAAAGACCAAATTGAAGCTTAATGGGTAGCTCTGCTTGACTTGGAGCAACTACATTAGGCACAACATTTGGGCCAACAGATGAGTGAGGGGCAATAGCTCCCGAAGTTGATACAGTTGGACACACATTGCCTGCACTCGCAGATGCTATGGATGGATGAGAATTAATGGGCTGAATTACCGAATCTTGAGTTGGCTTCTCAGAATCCTCAAACACCCTACAAGAGCTATTAAGATTCAGTTGGGATGAATAAAAAACAGCTCGAGGGGCTTTGCCATCATTACATGCATTGTCAAAGGATACATGAACGTCAAGACTGTTGATAGAGTCTTGCGGTGCCATAAATGTAGTTTTTCCATCCTTCGATGTTCTTTCAAACTCCACATTGGGCATCCCAACCTGCACACCCTCATCAAATCCTAATACCAGGTTTTCCATCATGTGGGGTGATCCTTTCTCCTCTAATTGCATATCTTCAAACTTGGTTGAGGTCAATATTATCATGCACTTCATCTTCCTGATAATCTTCATCCTCATCATATTCTTCCTGTTCTGGAACTGCTCATTATTCTCATTAGTCCATTCTTCATCATCAGCAGTTGAGACAGCAGATGAGGAAACAACCGCATTCACATTCTGAGCTCTGACATTTATCACAATGGACTCATTGTCCAGAGCTGAGAGGGCGTCATTTATACTTTCTTCGGAAATTAATTTCACAGGAGAATCTCCAGATCCATCTAAATCATCATGAGAGAGATGTGTTCGAGAACTAGGGGGCTTGAAACAAAGAGTGAAGATTGAGAATCACACATATGTGCTGCCTTCACTTCATGATCCTTGTTTTCAGTAGTCTCATGCATGGCATCGACGACTTCAGTAGGGATGGTAGATACACCACTTCCAGCCTGATCATAGCTTATCTCATTGCCTAAGAAGGAAGAAGGACCTGGGTATTCATTTATACTCCTGCGTGTTCTGGGTACAGAAGCTAGTGTTGGAGGGGGAAGAACACAAGGCTGCCTTACCGAATAAGGTGACCTCCCCAGATAGGTGTAAGGGCCATCTGACTCAATATTGGGATCAGAGCACTCAGGGTATGGAGAAAATGGATTGTCATGGGAACGGCTTTGTGACCAACCATCACCAAATCTGTCTACAAAATTTTCATGAAAATCAGAATCAATCTCTGTATTTCTGCCAAAGCGATCTCCATCTCCAGATTTATTGCACCTCTGACCATGTAAGTGAGCATATTCATCTAAACGAGAATCTGAAAGCCCTCCCTTATTATGGTTCCTTGAAGACATGAATCCGGCACCACCATAGTAACCCTTCCTCGTAGATGGCTTTCCAACAAGCGATGAATCTCTATGAGGACCATAACTATTGTTGACATTATCATGTTCCTGCATATAGGGCGCATGACTGCTCCCATTGTCATAAGCATTTCTCCATAAATTAACTGTTTTCCCTCTATCAACAAAGTTAGAAGAAGTATCCCTGGAAAAGTGAAGCCTAGAGCCTGTATCCAGCAGCCTGTTAACACTTGATGAATCGGAAGAGACAGAGGTTATTATTCTTTCAACAATTCTTTCACTTTCATCCCAATCACTTATATCTGTAGCCCAGGATGAGTCTTTTTCCTTCACAAACCCACGAATCCTCTCATCCACGGGAACTGGAGAATGAGTATCGCCTTTGACTGCTTCAGTCTGCCTCCTAGCAATCCTTTGCTCCAATTCTAAATTTTTTTGTTTTGTAGCTTGTTTCCGCCTCTCTTCTTCTAGGTTGGTCCTTCGTTTCTCTTCTTCCTTTGATAACCTCAGCTCTTCAGCCTTCCGCAAAGATCCAATCCGCTCTTGTTCTGCTTGACATGCTGCCTCTCTTGCCTCTTCTTCCAACCTCCTCTTCCTCTCTTGTTCTCTAGCTTGCTTTAGTCTCTCCTCTTCTTCTCTACGAGCAAACTCCAATGGCCTTTCCTGTTCTTCAATGATCTTCTGCCGTTCCTGCTCTTGAATCCTCTGCACTCTTTCAAGCTCAGCCTCAAATGACTCTCTAACACGATCATGAAAATCAATTTGCTTTAGTGCATCCTTCTTCTTCTTAACCACTCCAACAATACCGGCTGAAAGTATATCCCCTCCATCAAAACCAGAAGCTCCAAAATCATTAGTAAATGGATCCACCAAGAAAGACTTTTCATTCTTTGGGAAAGGACGTTTTTCTCTGCCAAAACTAAGTAGAGGATCATTCACAGGAAGCCCTTTACCACCCAATGAAAAAGAGGAACTTAACATTGAAATCTGGAAAGAATCAACTCTATTTCTGCTTTGTTGTTCATTACCAGCAGCACGATCCCAAGCATTCCGTTCAGACCGCCGACCACTATATAATTCTGTTGAGTTATTCCAAGGATGTTTCCCTCCCTGGCCATACCCCATAACCATTTTTCCAGGATAATCATGAGCAGCATTATCTCGGAAATGTGATGGAACATATTTGTCATCATGCCCTACTTCTATATTCATGGTAGAATGTTGTGTACCAGTATCATTTCTGACATTTGCTGCATCTTGAACAACAAACCCATCCTTTTGAAAAGATGAATTTCTCCAAAAACTTCCTTTCCGCCCCTCTCTACTGGCTGTTCTGACATAAGGGTCCAGTTTAGAGACTTCACTAGAGGAAACTTTTCCGGTTTCATTGTCCCACTGTCACCGCTTGTCAAAGTTTTGAGTAGGCTTCTGTGGCAAAATACTAGACCTGGGAAAATCAAAATCTCTTTCCCCATAAGCATCATTCCTCGAAAATCCATGATCTCTGCTTCGGTCAGTAAAACCATGACTTGAATCACGTTCATCATCAGCCCAATCTGATCTTGGTTTCAACTGAACTAGGGGTAGAGGAGCAGGGAAATACTCCTCCTGCTTCCTACCTTGCTGAGATGCCCGAGAACCACCTAAACTACTAGGCCTTTGATACCCATTCACACTCAAACTATTGCCAACATCAACAAGTGAGCTTGATCCAGAAACTTCCTTCTGCTCAGTGGATAAACTATCACTGCCAAACTGTTTATGCTTGTTATTAAAAGCTTCCTTAGGCTTGTGAGGTGTCAGAGACGATGAAGACAATGTGGCGGCCTTCAATGAAGGAAAGTCCTCTCCTCTTAACACAATTGCCTTCTCAACAATAGGCTGAGGTGGAGCTGAAGGTGGGATATAAACACTGCTCCCTCTGCTAAACCCATCCACTGCTGGCAGGTCAGCAACCAAGTGTTGTTTTTCTTGCAATGCAATTGTGGCGGGCTTGGTCCACCCCATACTAGAAGAAGGTGGTCTGAGACCGCTTCCAGAGCCCGCTGCGCCAGCAGTACCAGCAGCAGATCCTAAAGAATCAAAGCGTTCATGCTCTTTGCGGAGGGATGGGAGATTCAAGGGGGTGGAACAGAAAGCTTCGTCCCAGCAGGCTTGTGTGAACTCCGAGGCCTCGACAGAACCACCATGCCTCCACCACCACCACCACCTCCTCCTCCTCCATTGACATTGGCACGGTTACGATTGGATCCATAAGAGCTAGAATGTTGGCCGTATGATTTGTTGAGATTCACGGATGCGAATTTGGTCGCTGCGGTGGGATTGGCCATCAGAGTCGGAGACCAAGTGCGATTATTTTGGCGGATGTTGATTCCCGCCAAAGCATCAAAACCCAACACTGCGATTCAGAAACTGATCCTGGTCCAATTGGCGGATCTTGATGCTGAAAAGAAGTAACAAAAACATTAATATTATACTCACCAATTCTGAGAAATAAAGGCAGCGCGAAATGGAGATTGAAGAAGAAGCGTACCTGTTCTGTTACGTTGTTGAGTTGATGATTGGATTAGGGTTTGTCACAGTTGAATGGGATGAAATGAAATAGTATTAGAGAAGATAGAAACTTTATATCTCATAATCTAATTATATCTAATAAAATATTTATAATATTATTAGTAACAGTAATAATCCAGTGTAATATCATTGTTACAAGGAAATATGAGTGTTATGTAAAGTTTAAACAACATTTTATTTGAATTATTGATATACTTTATAAGAAATGTTTGTAAGTTAATCATTAAGAAATGATGTATTATCTTATGAATAGTTCAATTTCTTATGAGTATAATAGGAGTTTTTCATTTCGTAATTAACCAAAAATAATAATAAAACACTAACTCTTATATTATTATTATTTAGACTTATATATACAATACATCATTATTTGTATAATTTAATTATATTTTTTACCCATTTTTTTTGTATATACACTTACATACAAAAATAATGAGTATAATATCTATTCTATATTCTATACTTTCTATACTATATATAAAGTCAAAACATGGTGTAACCACCACCATGGCATAATTTATATATTCCTATTTTGCCTTTCACATTATTTAATTTTTACAAAAAAATCATATAATTATAATTAATCATCACTAACATATTAATTAACCACATCCCTCACCTTAAACTATACATTATCATAAACACAAAAACATTATAATATAAAATACACTGAACAAATATATTTTAATTATAAAAAATGAAATATATAATATCACGCAATATTGTTCGACCTCAACACTATTAAGTATAAAATTAAAAATGGTTTAGGTAAGAATAAAAAAAGTGATTTATATAATTTTAGCGAAACTATTTCGTGACTCTTTTCTTCTATATATGAAAACCAACCCAATTTATAAATAAAACTTACGATTGGTAAAAAAAAGTAATATATTAAAAATGGATGGATTTATTTTCAATTTAAAACATCAGATATTACCATTAAAAGGTTTGCTGTGTCCCACTCGTGTAGTGGTAACACTGAACGCGAACCAGAATCTTCACCGATAAAGCTTCACAAAACGCCGCTATTTTGTTGTTGTAAGTTTTCTTCATTCATATTTCGAATCTTGCTTTCACACTACGTTATTGAAGGACCGTTTTCCCCTTCTTTTTGCTTTTATCGAAGGATTCTGATGACTGTTTAGGACTGTGGCGAGAATTTCAACAGCGGCAACAATTTTTGTGTTATTCATCTCAAGGTAAATAAACTTATATGTGTTACTCTTGTGTTATTGTTCACGATTTACCCTTAGATAGGAAAATTATTAGATATTTCTGTGTTGTGAACTGTTAAGCTGTTTTTGTGTTGATTTCTTCTCATGAATCTGATGAGCTTGTTCAGATTGTAAAATCTGGAGAAAATGGGTCCCAGGTGGATTCTAATTATAGCAATGATATAAACCTAATGATCAATCTCTCATTTATGCAGTTATTATTAGGTCTAGAAAGGTAATCCGATACACGAGTCTCATACTTAGTGGGGTATGAGGAATATGAAGATTGGTAATATGTCCCACTTATTAATAGGTCTAGTGTTCTAAAAATTGGGAATATGTCCTGTACTTTCAAAGGACCCCCATGTGATAGGTATTCATGGTGAGAGTGATAGGAGGGTGGAGTACATGAATATTTGACTTAGATCTAATTTATTCTACTACGTATTTATATGATTGTGTCTTTTAGAATGGTTAAATGAGTGTTAACTTCATACTTATATAATTGTTGTTGGACAAATAGACTCGCAAAGTAGATTCTACACAAATCGTCACTGCCTATTTTCCATTGAATGATTAAAGTAGTCTCAGGACATTCATGTAGAGTCTTAAAATCAAATTCTCTATAAGATAGCTATTTTTCAAAATCTGGTGGAGTGTCTTAACCTAAGTCTCTTAATCACTCAGGGGTATGATTTTGTTAGACTGAGTTTTATAATGTAAAAAAGTAAAAGAAAATAAAGTATTAAAAATGTATGATATATTCTATAACTTGGATTTAGACTCCATCTAATCTAAACCCCTCTTGGCCCAGGTGTCGAGAGTTTGCTAAGAGAGGTGAAGCTGAAGGATCATGGCGATTGATACCGTCGAAGCTTCCTCTCCACCGTTTCACACTGGACAATCCGGGTACTGTTCATCATTTTCATTCATATGGTGAACTTATAATAATTCTAATAAGTAATAAGTAACCTTTCTTCTTCTTGTTTTATTTCCAGTCAGTCACGCCACTTCTATCTAGCAGTTGACAGGCTTCAATTCAAAATGGTATTATTATTTTCATTCATTTCTGAAATTGTACAGAGATTGTGAAACCTTTGTTCCGTTCATTAGATAATAGACAGGCTTCAATTCAAAGGGGTATTATTATTTTCATTCATTTCTGAAATTGTACAGAGATTGTGAAACCTTTGTTCCGTTCATTAGATAATAGACAGGCTTCAATTCAAAGGGGTATTATTATTTTCATTCATTTCTGAAATTGTACAGAGATTGTGAAACCTTTGTTCCGTTCATTAGATAATAGACAGGCTTCAATTCAAAGGGGTATTATTATTTTCATTCATTTCTGAAATTGTACAGAGATTGTGAAACCTTTGTTCCGTTCATTAGATAATAGACAGGCTTCAATTCAAAGGGGTATTATTATTTTCATTCATTTCTGAAATTGTACAGAGATTGTGAAACCTTTGTTCCGTTCATTAGATAATAGACAGGCTTCAATTCAAAGGGGTATTATTATTTTCATTCATTTCTGAAATTGTACAGAGATTGTGAAACCTTTGTTCCGTTCATTAGATAATAGACAGGCTTCAATTCAAAGGGGTATTATTATTTTCATTCATTTCTGAAATTGTACAGAGATTGTGAAACCTTTGTTCCGTTCATTAGATAATAGACAGGCTTCAATTCAAAGGGGTATTATTATTTTCATTCATTTCTGAAATTGTACAGAGATTGTGAAACCTTTGTTCCGTTCATTAGATAATAGACAGGCTTCAATTCAAAGGGGTATTATTATTTTCATTCATTTCTGAAATTGTACAGAGATTGTGAAACCTTTGTTCCGTTCATTAGATAATAGACAGGCTTCAATTCAAAGGGGTATTATTATTTTCATTCATTTCTGAAATTGTACAGAGATTGTGAAACCTTTGTTCCGTTCATTAGATAATAGACAGGCTTCAATTCAAAGGGGTATTATTATTTTCATTCATTTCTGAAATTGTACAGAGATTGTGAAACCTTTGTTCCGTTCATTAGATAATAGACAGGCTTCAATTCAAAGGGGTATTATTATTTTCATTCATTTCTGAAATTGTACAGAGATTGTGAAACCTTTGTTCCGTTCATTAGATAATAGACAGGCTTCAATTCAAAGGGGTATTATTATTTTCATTCATTTCTGAAATTGTACAGAGATTGTGAAACCTTTGTTCCGTTCATTAGATAATAGACAGGCTTCAATTCAAAGGGGTATTATTATTTTCATTCATTTCTGAAATTGTACAGAGATTGTGAAACCTTTGTTCCGTTCATTAGATAATAGACAGGCTTCAATTCAAAGGGGTATTATTATTTTCATTCATTTCTGAAATTGTACAGAGATTGTGAAACCTTTGTTCCGTTCATTAGATAATAGACAGGCTTCAATTCAAAGGGGTATTATTATTTTCATTCATTTCTGAAATTGTACAGAGATTGTGAAACCTTTGTTCCGTTCATTAGATAATAGACAGGCTTCAATTCAAAGGGGTATTATTATTTTCATTCATTTCTGAAATTGTACAGAGATTGTGAAACCTTTGTTCCGTTCATTAGATAATAGACAGGCTTCAATTCAAAGGGGTATTATTATTTTCATTCATTTCTGAAATTGTACAGAGATTGTGAAACCTTTGTTCCGTTCATTAGATAATAGACAGGCTTCAATTCAAAGGGGTATTATTATTTTCATTCATTTCTGAAATTGTACAGAGATTGTGAAACCTTTGTTCCGTTCATTAGATAATAGACAGGCTTCAATTCAAAGGGGTATTATTATTTTCATTCATTTCTGAAATTGTACAGAGATTGTGAAACCTTTGTTCCGTTCATTAGATAATAGACAGGCTTCAATTCAAAGGGGTATTATTATTTTCATTCATTTCTGAAATTGTACAGAGATTGTGAAACCTTTGTTCCGTTCATTAGATAATAGACAGGCTTCAATTCAAAGGGGTATTATTATTTTCATTCATTTCTGAAATTGTACAGAGATTGTGAAACCTTTGTTCCGTTCATTAGATAATAGACAGGCTTCAATTCAAAGGGGTATTATTATTTTCATTCATTTCTGAAATTGTACAGAGATTGTGAAACCTTTGTTCCGTTCATTAGATAATAGACAGGCTTCAATTCAAAGGGGTATTATTATTTTCATTCATTTCTGAAATTGTACAGAGATTGTGAAACCTTTGTTCCGTTCATTAGATAATAGACAGGCTTCAATTCAAAGGGGTATTATTATTTTCATTCATTTCTGAAATTGTACAGAGATTGTGAAACCTTTGTTCCGTTCATTAGATAATAGACAGGCTTCAATTCAAAGGGGTATTATTATTTTCATTCATTTCTGAAATTGTACAGAGATTGTGAAACCTTTGTTCCGTTCATTAGATAATAGACAGGCTTCAATTCAAAGGGGTATTATTATTTTCATTCATTTCTGAAATTGTACAGAGATTGTGAAACCTTTGTTCCGTTCATTAGATAATAGACAGGCTTCAATTCAAAGGGGTATTATTATTTTCATTCATTTCTGAAATTGTACAGAGATTGTGAAACCTTTGTTCCGTTCATTAGATAATAGACAGGCTTCAATTCAAAGGGGTATTATTATTTTCATTCATTTCTGAAATTGTACAGAGATTGTGAAACCTTTGTTCCGTTCATTAGATAATAGACAGGCTTCAATTCAAAGGGGTATTATTATTTTCATTCATTTCTGAAATTGTACAGAGATTGTGAAACCTTTGTTCCGTTCATTAGATAATAGACAGGCTTCAATTCAAAGGGGTATTATTATTTTCATTCATTTCTGAAATTGTACAGAGATTGTGAAACCTTTGTTCCGTTCATTAGATAATAGACAGGCTTCAATTCAAAGGGGTATTATTATTTTCATTCATTTCTGAAATTGTACAGAGATTGTGAAACCTTTGTTCCGTTCATTAGATAATAGACAGGCTTCAATTCAAAGGGGTATTATTATTTTCATTCATTTCTGAAATTGTACAGAGATTGTGAAACCTTTGTTCCGTTCATTAGATAATAGACAGGCTTCAATTCAAAGGGGTATTATTATTTTCATTCATTTCTGAAATTGTACAGAGATTGTGAAACCTTTGTTCCGTTCATTAGATAATAGACAGGCTTCAATTCAAAGGGGTATTATTATTTTCATTCATTTCTGAAATTGTACAGAGATTGTGAAACCTTTGTTCCGTTCATTAGATAATAGACAGGCTTCAATTCAAAGGGGTATTATTATTTTCATTCATTTCTGAAATTGTACATAGATTGTGAAACCTTTGTTCCGTTCATTAGATAATACTCGGATATTGTGACTGTGTAGCAAACCATGGTTGATCTTCTTGACTTGGTGGGTCGTCGTCAATACTTCCCCATTGTTGTTTGTTGTAGCACCCGCGATGACCTCGACTCTCTCTGCTCTTCTCTTTCCCCTCTCCCGTTCGTTTCGTATTCAGCTTTGGTATTTTTCCTTCCCTCTTTTGGTGGAACTGTCCCTTGTGATCTGCCACCAGTTGTGTATTTTATACTTTAAGTTTAAGTATGCCTCTCACCGTTGTTTCTATTTCTTTCTCGTTGTTCTTGGTAATGTTTCTATGTCCTATCTGTTTATCTTGAGACATGTTCATAAATTTTGATAAAACCTCAGTGGATTAGAGATGCAATATTCATGTTTTGTTTTCTGGGATTTGTGTTTTTAAACACCTTCTGCTATACATATATATATATATATATATATATATTGGTTAGTTTGTTTGGTAAGGATAATATTTAGAATTGTTTCAGGAATTTTGGGTCTCTATAGTTTCATGCACTATAGTTTTTTGCTAATTTGTTGTTCTCTACTCATTCGTGTGTACCGTATTCAGTACAGTGACCTTGCTGAAGATGAGCGTGCTTTTATTTTAGACAAATTTCGCCAAGTGACAACAAGGTGGAACCAGACTAATCATACTGGAGCGGGAAATGAGGATGAGGTGGGGAAGGATGATGATAGATCTCATGTGATCATTGTAACAGACACTTGCCTTCCTCTCCTTGCTTCTGGGGAGCCTCCCATGAATGGTCATCTTCTGATTAACTACGACTTACCAGCAAAGAAGGTTCTTTCCCCTATACTTGCTATTTGCCATGTCTGCTTGCGTTCATGTGTGCCATGCCCATACCTACTACCTTGGTTGTCCTTTGTATCATGTAGTGTTTTTTTGAACTTATTTTTCCTTCTAGTGAAGTTGGTGTCATCAAATTATTTCTCAGTTGTGATTTGTGGTGTCAGCTTCACTTTCCTGACATGTTATTGCTTAAGTGGAAGGTCATGTGGTAATTAGCCATTTCAGTTTTCAAATGACTGACCACCTATACCAAGCAGCAAATAGTGATTGCCAACTAATATGTTGTTTCTTTTGCTCTTGAGATTGTAAAAACTGTGCCCTTTCACTTTATATTTTTGGAATTTGGTTCTCAAGTTATACTTTTGTTTCACAAGAGTCGTTCATCTGTACACCTAGCTACATTTTACCTTCACTTGTTCAGCATTGATGAAGAATGATGGTTGGTTGTTTATGTGCTGTGAAAGTCGGGCATGTGCACCTATTACCGTTACCAGTCACCTAATGTAGTCTTTCTATGTTGCTCATCAATTTTTATGTTTACTGCAGGAAACATATGGGAGGCGTATGGCAACTTGTTTAACAGCTGGTCCTGCCTTTGATACATAGTCCTATGATTTTTTTTAAGATTTAGTTTGGGATTTCCCATTGTTGCTAAGATTCCTCACTGTTGTGCAGATGGAATTGTCATCAATATGGTTGTTGGTGGGGAAGTGGTTACTTTAAAGAGTATTGAAGAAAGCAGTGGTTTTATCATGCAAGAGATGCCAATGCGAGTAAGTTGCTAATTTTCCATATCAGGATCATATTGCATTTGTCACGTTTGAATTTGTTGAGGTCTATTCATATACATGTACATATTCTTTTCAGTTTTGTATTATTAGCTGAAACACTCTTGTTTATTTCCTTTTAATCCCATGTTGGTTAAATTTACTGTATTAAAAACCATGATGTTTTATGGTACTGAAAGTTGAGCAGTAAAAAGAGAATAAGATCACATTCTTAGTGTTGCAAAGACTAAGGTGTTGTGTTGGATTACTGAACATACAAGACATAACATTATAAATGAATGCATTAGCGAGGATACACAAGTAACACCTATTGGGGAAAAGATTGTAGAATGTAATTTTGGGTGGTTTGGTCATATGAGAAAGCTACCAAAAGTCTTAGTAAGAAGAGTAAACCATGTCGAGAGTAACCATGTAATTGGAAGTAAATGAAGACCAATAAAAACTAGAAGTGAAGCGACTTAGATTTAAATAAGTTTCTGAAGGCATCCATGTAATTAATCTACCTAATTGGAAAAAAGACTTTTTCTGTTATTGTTTTATTGAACCATGTTTTCAGTTATTATAAGCATTTCTTTTTGTTTTTAATCGATCTTATGGATAGATGTGTTGAACATATTGCAGATTCTTGACATTTTATGAAGAGTTTAATCTTTGCTCTCGGCCAAAGAAAATAGAATTTGAGTGTTCGCTGTCCTTATGAATGTTTGAAGACTTGAAGCTCCCATTGCCTTGAATTTTCAGCTACTAGTTGCTACTACACAGAACATATATACTGGCCGATTTTTTTATAACGATTTTTCATATGTAGACTTTTATAATGACAGATAGAAGATGAAGGTTGTGCCAACATTTATAACCATCCAAATCAAATATTTATGCAGTCTCTATCTCAGTTTCTTTCACCCGAACCCTCTCTATCGTCTTTGTTGAACATTTTCATAAACTCTTGAAGTTAGTGAACCCATATCGACTATAAAAGCCGAAGTACAAAGCCCTTGTACTTGCCTTGTACTCTTGAAGGGAACTGTTGCCATGTTTGTTGGTATCAAATTTCTCATACACATGTCATTTCTCCTGGTTTTGGTTGGCAACTTGATCCTGCATCTGCATTCGATATCTGTCTTAACTTGAAGACAGGTTTTTTGCATTGAGAGGAGGGCTTCAATGAGAAGCTATACTTAAACTTCAGGAAACTAAATTTAGACATACTATAAATTTTGGTAGAGCTAGTTTAGTTCAATATGTGATTTTTGTTGGCAACATCAGATTATATATTGTACAGCTTGTTATCCTTGTCTTCTGTGCTAATTTGGTAACAGGGGAATTGATTTAGCATGCAAAAATGTGGTATCTATCAAGCCTAGATCAATTTTCATTATTTTCTTATGATGGTTTTAATGTATCGAGATCATTAATTGTCCAACTATATTCTTTCCATTATTGTAAAGGAAAGTATCAGTTTTGAGAAATGGCATTTTATTTATGTTTTACTCTGCAAGAAAATTATCCTACACTTAGTAACACTACTAGTACTAGTGACGGTGTTAAATACCTATTTTTGAACAAAGTAAATAAACTATTTAGTGTGATGGATATATATACGTATTTGCCCAACTGTTCCCAGTCTATTGGGAAATAAGATATGTGCAATAAAAAGTCAGAACATTTGACAGACATATATTATGAACGGACAATACATAACCCATAGCATTAAGTTTAGTACAATTTCCACAAATTCCAGTCATATAGCTTCAGTTGATATTTTTCTATACTAAATATTCCAGCTAAACAAAGACACAACTACCACACATAGACATGATTAATGACGATAGTTGGTTCTTTTCATCATCTTTATGAAGTCATCTGCATTAACCTCTCCATCATCTGCACATTTTGAATCCAAAAAACATATGTAACATTTCACAATCATGGGAACAAATTTGAAAAATCCATGGACATGTAAAGTAAATGCAGAGAAGAAAATGGAATTTACTAGCATCAGCATAAGATGAACTATTGAGATGTCCAAATATTATGTTGATTAGTAGCCTTTTATAAACAATCTCCCATCCTACTTGTTTATAATGATTAAATAGAGCAACTTCTACCAAATAAACAGGTCACAGTGGCTCCTTATCACTAGAAACTAAATACTTAAACCCCTATAGTCAGAAACTCACAAACTTCAGGATTGAATGACATGGATAAATTTACCAATTTCTTGAATCACCAGTAATGATTTTAAGTTCCTCCCTCCCCCTTCTTAACAAGTTACTCCATAGTTCCCTTTTGTTGCACCAGCATCTTGGAATCCAATTTTTTCAAAATATTCTAGACTATTTACCTCTTTACCCTATTTTTTGTTGCTTAACAACTTCACATATCTCTAACTTCATCCGGAGGGGATGTACAAACACTCACATTCTTCTTTGTTCCAACTAGGGGTGATGTTGCATCCTTGCAAGACCACCCCCACATGTGAAGAAGGCTTGCATTTAACTAGAAGCCCATATGGTGGAACTTCTTCACAATGGTTCAGTGTGACATCAACTTTTTTCTTTCTTTCTTTGAGCCATTGTATCCCACATACCCACTAAAAAAACAGCAGAACACCATAACCACATCACAGAGGAGAAACTTACTGAACAATTACCATAGGGGCATGGGAGACCAACAATTGTAAGTTAGCCTTTGGGAAGGGAACACAAGGCACAAAATAGCACATTGGGTAGTATACGTGCAAGGTGTGAAGAGGATTTAAATAAAAAACACCCAGAAACAATACCCTAAATTTGTTTTCCAGGACTGGGTTTGTGCACAACCCAACTCTTGCGCGAGGGACAGCATAGAATCACAAATCTTGTGATTTGACACATAATACTCATGATTCAGTAATGGTCCTGCTGTGATTTGGATTCAACTATCATAAATCACAATAGTCCAGGAAATGAATCATGTGACTCGTGCTATTCTAACTACACTGGATGATAAAGGAACTTCAAACATTAGTGTAGGATACTAAAAGTGGAGCAGTAGTCCATCTACTTTTGATGCAGAAAACCAATAAATAGAGGTTCAAAGTATTGGTAATACTTGTCATATACACATAGCAGTATGTCAGCATAATATAAAGCATAGACATCAGGATATGATTGGGATAACTTACTATGTCGGTCTGCTTCATCAACCATCTCCTGAATCTCTCTGTCAGTGAAATTTTCGCCTAGCTCTTTTGCAATGTGCTTGATGTCTGAGACAGATATCTTTCCCTGCATTGGGCATAAATAATGAGAATCAAAGAGTACAAATTATGCATACTAGTACAAACTCACATTTTTATCTTGATCAATAATATGAAAGGCTTTCATGAGCTCCTCTTTAGTGTCCCTTTCTCCTATTTTAGCAGTCAGCATGTGCTCAAATTCCTCATAATCAATTGATCCACTGCCATCCTTGTCCACATCTGCTATCATTTGAGTAATTTGCTGCAATGACACAGTCAATTATCTATTAGAGATGTAAACTGGACATTACAACAAAACTGGCATCAGAAAATCCTAAATGACGCTTCACACAAATCATTCCTATATTAAACTTGGATTTCTATCATAGAACTAAAGTGACAACAGAAAATATTTCCCTTGGCAATAAACACATGGAAGAAATCATTGTAGCCTGAAAAACTACATTGAATCATATGAAAGGAACAACCAGAGCTAAATGAATATAATGGAATATAGATAATACCTCTTCTGTCATCTCAAATCCAAGGGCCCTGTTAAGAAAATGCATCTTTTTTATGAAAACTACACAGGAAATTAATACATGACAACATTTCTAAGCTTATGAATAACAACCATACCTCATGGCAACATTCAGCTCCTTGGCATCAATAGTACCTAAAAATCATGAAAGTAATAACATTTAAATAACAATAATATCAATGAAATTGTTACTTTGATGCTAAAAGTATATATATTACAAAACCTGAGCCATCAGTGTCAAATAATTCAAATGCTTCCTTGATCTCCTGCTTCTTCTGATGAGTCAAATTATGGCGCCCTTTTGGTTTAGTGAACCTCTTCGATTCCCCTCTGTATAGAGATGACTGAAAATGAAATTGCATACACACACAAAAAGAGTTAAACGATAATTTCACAATAACTCTTTTTTTTTTATGTAAATCCTATATTTGATACATAAAATGATTCATTTCATTCATAATTCGTTAAAGAACCCGTGCAATTTTTCTTTCTCCCTCCAATCAACAAGAGAATAGTTTAGATTACGAATTTCATAGTGATGAGTAAATAAATAGTAGTTATCAAATGAGAAAATGGAAAATAAATTGAAGTATTGAGGCATAGAATATAGAAATTGATTCAGAGGAATCTGAATGAAGAAAAGAGAGAACGTACCATGTTGTTGTTCAAAATCACGAGACGATCCCGATCAGAAAAATCTTACTTTTCCTCAAAATCAATATCTTAGTTTGTTCAAATTTCGATTCATTTTTCATCATCGTCGGCCCAATTGTTTTTGTAAACAACGGCCCAGTTAGTGGATTGAAACGAATTTTAAGTGAAATAATAATACATTTTACTTTTCAAAGAAATAAATAATACATTTTAGGTCTAGTGAGAGCAGCATATTTGCTTGTTTACTTTATGGAAAATCCCGTTATTAAAGATTTTCTGTCAACGTTTTCATATAGTGTAAAATTCTTACACTAGTGTATGCATTTTTTGTTTGCATGAGGTACTCCAACACGTTAATTAATGCATTAATCAATTAAAAATGAGATGGTGGTCTTAACTTGCTCAGCAGCTATTGTTTAAAAAGCAACCTAGATAACATGTATTAAGAGTGTCACATCCTTTATCTTGTATCAATTATATATTGCCACATAAATAAATAAAAAGATTTATTTTAAAATGTAATGTTTTTATATTACTTACTAAAAATTGATTGGTTTATAATAAAGAATCTGAACGGATAGACATCACATGTAGTGTTATAAAACTCGACTCCAACCCGTCACACCGGTTCAATCGTGAATCAGACATCTAAGTAGTTTGAGTCTCTCATCTTATCAATTTTGCATCAACTTGGGTTAACTCGGTCAGTTTAAGCCTAAAACTAGTGATTCGGTTAGTCGAACCGGCCAAGTCAATCAAAAAAATATTTTTTTTAAAAAACAACCAAATGGATATCGTTTTTCAGTGGAAAACAAGTACTTTTAACTTTATTTGTAGTCATATGTCCACATCTGCTATCATTTGAGTAATTTGCTGCAATGACACAGTCAATTATCTATTAGAGATGTAAACTGGACATTACAACAAAACTGGCATCAGAAAATCCTAAATGACGCTTCACACAAATCATTCCTATATTAAACTTGGATTTCTATCATAGAACTAAAGTGACAACAGAAAATATTTCCCTTGGCAATAAACACATGGAAGAAATCATTGTAGCCTGAAAAACTACATTGAATCATATGAAAGGAACAACCAGAGCTAAATGAATATAATGGAATATAGATAATACCTCTTCTGTCATCTCAAATCCAAGGGCCCTGTTAAGAAAATGCATCTTTTTTATGAAAACTACACAGGAAATTAATACATGACAACATTTCTAAGCTTATGAATAACAACCATACCTCATGGCAACATTCAGCTCCTTGGCATCAATAGTACCTAAAAATCATGAAAGTAATAACATTTAAATAACAATAATATCAATGAAATTGTTACTTTGATGCTAAAAGTATATATATTACAAAACCTGAGCCATCAGTGTCAAATAATTCAAATGCTTCCTTGATCTCCTGCTTCTTCTGATGAGTCAAATTATGGCGCCCTTTTGGTTTAGTGAACCTCTTCGATTCCCCTCTGTATAGAGATGACTGAAAATGAAATTGCATACACACACAAAAAGAGTTAAACGATAATTTCACAATAACTCTTTTTTTTTTATGTAAATCCTATATTTGATACATAAAATGATTCATTTCATTCATAATTCGTTAAAGAACCCGTGCAATTTTTCTTTCTCCCTCCAATCAACAAGAGAATAGTTTAGATTACGAATTTCATAGTGATGAGTAAATAAATAGTAGTTATCAAATGAGAAAATGGAAAATAAATTGAAGTATTGAGGCATAGAATATAGAAATTGATTCAGAGGAATCTGAATGAAGAAAAGAGAGAACGTACCATGTTGTTGTTCAAAATCACGAGACGATCCCGATCAGAAAAATCTTACTTTTCCTCAAAATCAATATCTTAGTTTGTTCAAATTTCGATTCATTTTTCATCATCGTCGGCCCAATTGTTTTTGTAAACAACGGCCCAGTTAGTGGATTGAAACGAATTTTAAGTGAAATAATAATACATTTTACTTTTCAAAGAAATAAATAATACATTTTAGGTCTAGTGAGAGCAGCATATTTGCTTGTTTACTTTATGGAAAATCCCGTTATTAAAGATTTTCTGTCAACGTTTTCATATAGTGTAAAATTCTTACACTAGTGTATGCATTTTTTGTTTGCATGAGGTACTCCAACACGTTAATTAATGCATTAATCAATTAAAAATGAGATGGTGGTCTTAACTTGCTCAGCAGCTATTGTTTAAAAAGCAACCTAGATAACATGTATTAAGAGTGTCACATCCTTTATCTTGTATCAATTATATATTGCCACATAAATAAATAAAAAGATTTATTTTAAAATGTAATGTTTTTATATTACTTACTAAAAATTGATTGGTTTATAATAAAGAATCTGAACGGATAGACATCACATGTAGTGTTATAAAACTCGACTCCAACCCGTCACACCGGTTCAATCGTGAATCAGACATCTAAGTAGTTTGAGTCTCTCATCTTATCAATTTTGCATCAACTTGGGTTAACTCGGTCAGTTTAAGCCTAAAACTAGTGATTCGGTTAGTCGAACCGGCCAAGTCAATCAAAAAAATATTTTTTTTAAAAAACAACCAAATGGATATCGTTTTTCAGTGGAAAACAAGTACTTTTAACTTTATTTGTAGTCATATTTATCATTTGTTAGTTTACATTATAACAAAATCTTCGTTGTTTAATTAAATTTTAAACTTATTGTATGATTTTGTTGTAGTTGAAGCATAGTTCATATATTATTTGATGATATTATTAACTTACTTGTCATTTTATAGTAATCAAATGTTCTTTTTGTTGTTTAATTAGGCATGATAATGTTCTTAAATTTTGAGTATACGATTATTAAATATTGTTACATAATTATGAATTTTTTAGAATTTTTAACACAAACCGAGTTAACTGGTCCAACCATTGACCCACTAATTGAAGCATTGATTCAATAGTTCGACCGAGTCATTGATTCAATACCCTGACCGAGTCATTGATCAATTTGAGTTTAATAATATTATTACATGTTCCTAATGATATCTCATTCTATGTGTTGAGTCAATTTCCATTTAAGAAAGTATAATGTGAAAGGAAGGAAAATTGTGACACGTGTTAGGAGATGATGTGACATAACTTTTTTTTTATATATAGAAAAAATAGAATTAAAGCACATGAGTGCTAACCCATAGGTACAACTGGGAACCAAACAAAGGCAGCCCAACTAAGAACCCAAAAATACAGGAATACAAGTTGCCCACTATACAATTTCAGGGTCAACACACCCGTTAGCAAGTTAGAATAAATTACAATCCAAATTGGATGAAAATCATAATCAATACCTCACATTAATAGAGCTCAAAATATTAAAAACAATAAACTCCTTATCCCAAAAATTACATCATTTCTCATATCATAAGGACCAAACCAGAGACACTGGCCTCTATTCTAAACCATAAGGGGATATGCCATGCCTATTTTGCAGAAGTCGAAGTACATTGAAGAAATATTTTGTAAATGTGTGTACGTATAAATTCTTGACAACTCTAACGTTAATTTTACTGCTGCCTTAAAAATAATATGAAAATATTACACTTTTCGTTTTTTCTTTACAATTTGGTCTTCTAAAATAGAAGAGTAAATGTGTGAATGAGTTCTTACCTTTTAGATCAATTAACTCACAACAAATAATGTTTTTTACTTATATTTCATTATGTATACGCACATTTAAATAAATCACCCCAAAATACAAAGAGATAACATAATTTGGCCACTATTTATTATATAGAGGAACATTCTTGGCGTGACTTACAAAGAAAAACTATTGGCGTGTTAATTTGCATTTGCTATTTCATTATGTTTTCTCTATTTGAGTATCTTCATCTAATGTCATGGTGCATATTCACTAGTCACTATACCCGCCTAAGTAATAATCAAGGATTTGAAATCCGTGTGGTTCATCTTTTCATTGCAATATTTCCTTGACGAATTACTCTTCAACACTACAATTTCTTCCATCATTTGGCATGACAATAGCTTCCGTGTGAAAACTGAAAATTTTCTTATATAAAAGTCCACATGTTCAATTCCCGCTAAGCCTCTTGTCGCTGAAAAATCGGTGGAACATGAGTCATGACAGGTTAGAAAGTAGAAACAGCTAGAGACACAAAGTTGCCAGCACCACAATATTCCAAATCGATTATCCCTTCAAAGTAGAAAATATTAATTCCAATCTTCACTGTCTTGTGCCTCTCACAAAATAAATTAGCCACATTACAACCCAGCCCATGTTAGAGTGCAAGCTGTATTCCTCCAGAAAGTCAATGCTTGTCAGAGTTACGAGAATGTTAAATATCTTATTCTTCTTCTTTTGTGCCTAGCTTGCATTGAAAAAAGTAGCAAGCCCAAAAAGGAAGAAAAAGTTCTACTATTGAATAGTAACAAAAGGACACAGCACTAGATTCAAATGCAGTAACAACACAAATTTTCACACTGTCACAAAACAAAACTAGTAATATACTGGCATATTTTTATTATTATACGATGATAGATCTACCTTAGTTAAATAATGGACAAGAACAAAAAACAAACAAGAGCTGCCGACAGCTCTATATTTACTAATACTACCAAATTGTACCAACCAACTAGTTTGGTTCCGAGAGACATTAGAGTGGTTAACTAAGGTTCACGGTCGGTTCGGTGAGGAATCGTTGTCGTTTATATCACAGAGATAGAAACTACGAGATTGTTTGGTTCACTTTGGTAACTCTGGTTTGGTTCACAGGTTAATCCCAAATTAACAATAATAATCACACTGCACCCACCACAATAATCATCATAATCACTCATTCATATCACAACATAATCATTCACGTTTGGGACTTTGACGCACTGAACAAGCAACAACCTGAGCCCACTGCCTCAGCCTTGTCTTCACCGTCTGGGGATTATCACCTTCATAACATAACATAACAACTATGTTAGCATAACTTTAATAAAACATAGATCTAAAAAATACTAATCCTAATTAATCACTAATCGTTAGATTTAATTTTGAAATTAAGTCTTCATTCATCAACCTAATTTGAAGGCGTAGAAAAACTCTCGTAGTGTTTGGTTCAAAAACCTAAAATGTAAATGCAGTAAATACTAATCTATATTCGTTTCGAATAGGATTACATAATCTGAGATTAAAATATATATTAAGAATATGAACTTACTGCTACTGATCATGGCGGAGAGAGGACTGCCATGTGGAGAAGCAGTGCTATCGCAATCAGAAACAGCGGGCGAAAACGACGCCGTTGCAGAAGCATTCTTAGGAGCGAGAGATTCGTTGTAACTCTTATTAACAGCATAGTAAAGACCAAGAGCAGGTAAAGTATCAGAAAGACGCTGATCCAATTCCACCTCAGGCGAAGATTCGAATCCGAAACCTAATTCAATGCAAGCCTTAAGTTCATCTACATCCTCATCCGTCACGCTCTTGCTGCGACGGTTCTTCCAGTTCCCCTTGCGACGGAGCCACGCTTCGTCGCGATTAGCATCCGGCGACCAGGATCGCTGCTTGTAAAGTGAATTTGAAGGTAGTAACAGCGGTGAACGGTGGAAAAGGAACGCCGGTGGCGGCGCGTGAGAATCGGTATCGGAGTCAGTCATGAGTGTGGAGCACAACCCCTTGGAGTTGGGATAGTGCGGAGGTCGAGGGACCTCAGAAGAAGGGTTAGGGAACGCAATAGTTAGGTTTTGTTTTTTCAGATTCTGCAGTTTTTGAATGAGAGAAGAAGAGAGTGAATTTAAGGGTGTGGTGTGGTGGAAGCTATAACCTTTCATTCATTGGTCCACGTCATCATTACCTGTTTTTTCCTTATCTTTTTATTCCCGTTGCGCTTTATTTGTGGCTCATTTATAGGAACGAAACAAAACTTTATCAATGTAAAATAAAAATTTATACACATGTATACTATTATCATCTTTCATTTCGATTATTTTATTTATTTTAAAAAAGTCAATAATAATTAAACATTAATGGTAGATGATATAATGACAGTTTATAAATTTTGTATAATGTCAGTACATACATATTTTTTTTAAACTTTATTATTCATTTTAAATAAACTTATTTTATTTAAATTATTAGTATAAGGGTTTTAATGATTTCTTCTGATTTTTTCCCAAAATAACGGAACAAATCGTGTTTCTATATTATAGTTTTGTGTAGAAATATTTTACATATTTATATTTTATTTAACCTTTTGTTATTAATTAATTAGTGTCTACTTAGATGGGGCCTTAATGATGTATCCATATTTGCATTTTCTGTAACTTGCCCACAAAGAATGCTTAAAGATTAATATAATTTAGCTTATTGCCTAAGCAATTAATGTATATGATCGAGGTATCCGGTTTATTTCATTGATATGTAATCAAGTATATACGGGCAGTTAATCAAAGCAACTTGTGATTATTCAATTTTAAATTTCCAACTTATTTTTGTGACAATATTTTTGTTTACATATCTTTTATAATTTTAAAATTCGTTGGTAATTCTACATGAATGAATGCCAATATATAGAGGGGAAATTTCTAGGCATTCACCTGAACATATTTATTATTTTTTTGTCATTGATTTTATCTTCTATCTAGCTGTGATAACAAAATTTAAAATGATCATTATTAGCACTTACTAATCATTTATATTTCTAAACTTATATTCTATTATTTCTCTAAATTTTGATCTATTGTTATCTCTCAACATAAATTTATGTTATTAGTATTCTAAAATTAAATATAATATAACCCCTCATGGTAAACTATAAAGGTAATAAAATTATCACAATCCATCAAAATTCATCCAAATTAAATTTTTGAATTCATCTGTCATAAGTAATAGATTTAAATAGATATATTCAATGAATAATGTTGATTACCAACGTTCGTTAGTTCAAGTGGTACATGTTTGATTCCCTATAAGCAAGAATCCGGGTTCGAGTCTTGTGGATGGAAAAAATGTTTGTTGGGAGAGTTAGCCCCATATACCTGTAGATGTTCCCGACTCGGACAAAATTGCCTCCAATACGAGGATACTTGTGGGAAATAAAAAATGAATAATGTTGATTGTGGATGGAATCAAATCCATCCATTATATCTAATGTATATTAAGGGTATAACTATTTGGATGGGAAACACAAATATATTTTTCCTAAAAAAATAATATGTATACTGAAAAAACTTTTGTTGTTTCGATCTTAGTTTGAATCTATCTTTCATTATTTCTTGTCATTCTTTTACGTATCCATTTATGAAATTTATTTTTTACACCTTCTGTGTTGAATTATATTGTGATGTTGCTTGCTTATTTAAAATTTTCTAAATTTTTTATAGAAATTTTTTATTCAATTTGAATTTTCTGAATAATGCCTGCATTTTACAATTGAAACAGGAAAGAATAAGAAGATAAACATTAGACAATCTAATGGCTTAAACCCCACCCTTTTATAATGGGGTACATTACCCTTAACTTTTTAAACCACCTCTTTGAAAGTGTTTTAAGTAAACATTTTTCAAAAAATCTATTTAAATTGATTTTTAAAAATACTTTATTAAATATTATATTTTTAAATGATTTTTCCTTCAAATAATGTTTTTAATTCAAATTAAAAATAAATAAATAAATTGAATATTCAATCCATTAAAATGAATGCATTGATGAAATAAATAGATTGTAATCTATTGGATATAAATGGATTGAATAGTATATGAATTGATGGATGATATTTGATCTATCTATTAAATCTAAATTCATCCAATTGTCAACCTTAGTAAATTATGTAAATATTTTTTAAGTAGATGCAACTTTTATTTTTGTGATTATTTACTATTGAATTTATAAGAAAAATGTATGCACTCAGTTTATGAGTTTTCTACACTATAACTTCACTTTTTATCATTTATATTTAATTATCATTAAATTTTAGAAAAAAAATAAAAATAAAATATTGAAATATATTAAATGTACCTTTAAATTGGCAATATATAGAGATTACTAATTTTAATATCTATATATAGAGATTACTAACTAAAATTTATTGAATAAAAGATCTGGGTTGATAGAGACCGTGGATAGTAGATGCAAATAACATACAAGTAATAACAATGCCTAATTATGTGCCCAAAAAAATAACAATGCCTAGTTTAATTTTAATATCTATACATTGTAAATATTTATAAATAGTCAACATATTATTCATCATTTATTTAAATTAATTTTTTGAAAAGTCAATATTGTCACATTTTTCTCCCCTGTGATATATAAAACTCATATAAAGTGTATATTTTTTTTTTCTGCTCCTTAATTTGTTCTCACAATTTTTCATTTAACATGTTAATGCAAATAATTCCAAAAAATGTGTTATTAATGTGCGTTGGCAATTGATGTGTTCCATTTTTGCTAATAAATATTATATAATTCCCCCCAAGCTATAAATCAATCATCCTTGGAAGAAAGTCTAATAACTTCACTCTCAATTAACATCTCCAAAATCTGCTAAAGGAAAACCCCCAGTTATCTATCGAACAAAAAAGAAAAGACTTTAATTTTATGACTTATAGGTTAAGAGACACATCACAAAATCATGAACCCACTTGAAATAATCTAATTCGGACCTAAATACACACCAACCATACTTTTCTTTTTGTAATCATTAAATTGAATTGAATTCGTGTCATGGATTCTTTAGTATTGGAATGTGAATGGAAGATAATATTTTAAAGTTTTTGTATTTTTCTAACTATAAAAAAAAAAAAATTTGATCTCTTCAAAATATTTTGACCCCATATGTTAATATTGTTATTGGATCCTCCAATATTATAGAGGGTGTGAACTCAATTAAATTAAGCATATAGGTACGGATATGCCGCATGGATGCCACGTCAAAAATGAGAGCTTATGTGAGTTTCAAATTAACAAAGTCATTTTTTGGTGGAGCATTCATGTGAATACATTAAATGTAAAAGCTTGTCAAGTAGCTAGAAAAATTAATAAATGGTTAATGGGATTACTCGTAAGCAAAGTTTATATTTTTCTAGCTATAAAAATAAGCGGTGATGGATTTTCGATAATAATTAAAGAATCATGTTAAGGGCGCGCGTTATAAAAATATTATTAAGAAATATAATAGAAAGAATTAAAAACGTTCCCATAATTAATATACTGGTATAAGACTTAGGTTGGTGGTTGCTCTCAATTATTTAGTACCATAAAAGTAATAATGGAACTTGTCAAGGCAATTATATATATTTGCTTATGTAGGCAAAGCAACCCAGGTGGCAGAATTATTGTAGAGGACCACTTAGCGTATGGTTTTGTTGACAATATAGGAGAATATATGTATTAGCATTATGAGTATAATATATGTATTGTTAGTATAAAGATTTATATATAGACAATATATCATTCATTATTAATTTATATTAATTTTTAAAGAATTAATAATAATTAAATATAAATAATATATTGATAATGTATAAAGTTTTTATATCGTCATTCACATATATTTTCCTCATATATTATATACCTATATGTTCAGGATTACTTCTGGTGGAACTTTGGAAGGTTTCAAATGAATGTGTCAAGTGTCAACTATGAATAGTCAACCAATTCAATTTTCAAATTAAAAAAATGTTTAAACTCTCTAACACCATAGCCTTTTCGATTAAGGAACAGGATGCACTGGGTGGCGTTCTCTTCACAACATTTTTCTTCCACTAATATCGTGAACCAATTATTGTAATCGTATTCATTATCAATTATAATACATATATCTTTAAATAAAAATCCTTAGTAAATTTTAATGGTAAGTTAATAATATGGAAGGAATTTTGTTTTAAGCTTTCATAGTGATATTGACATGTCAATAAAAGACTTATAATAATAATCACGCCAATAATAAATAAATAAGTGGATTCTGATATATAATATACCTATAACTGGATTATGAGAAGTCGTCTTTGACGATGGACATATGAAATTAGTCAATGTGAAAAGTTCATGTGTTTTATAATGTGTATTGATTTTGAACATTGTAAACATTACATTGTTTATATATTTATTGACAGATGGATGAATATCGTGCTTTTGTTCTCAACACGTATAGTTGGAAAGTCTTTAGTCGGCATGGTTACATATGAAATTAAAGTTTGAGATTGGCACAGGGGCACTTGCAGAAAGAGTTGAAGAGGGATAGTTTATGCTTATAGGGGGTGCAAATTTGTTATTCTAGTGACGTATTGTGTTAGCACGAGCACATTTACAAAGTATAAAGTAGAATCAATGATATGGACCGTATATGTTCTGTGATTTCATGTTTTTGGTATCCTTGGTAAAGTTACCTGTAAGCACATATGTTATTCTAAAAGGGTGTGAAACACAATATATTACTAATTATCATTGATTGGAAAAATGTATTAATTTAATAATTAAATATATTTAACTAACCACTATAATTGATATTGAGAATGATACACATTACACTTTTTCGGATAAAATATATAGTCTAAATGAGCTAGGTGTACTCATATGCATTTGTGATATTTTTGCATTTGAAACATAATTAAAGTTTGTATATAAAATTTTAATTACCAATTTATATAATAATATATCTAACTTAAATTATTGATGTTTCACTTTACCAATAAGAGCATCACAATTGTGCAACACCTTTTTCGTTCTTAAATAGGTCTCATTGATTATTTTATATTTATTTACACCTTTCAACAACTTAAGTAACTCAAGGTCAAAATCACTTCTGATATTGCAACTCTATTTCTGTTCTTAAATGGACTCCACAAACCTACTCCACATTTATATTTATTTCTTGTAACATTTTTTTTCTTCCATTTTTTAATGTTAGACTCACAACTTTAAGAACAATTCTTATTTAGTTTACCATTGCGAAATAAGAACAAGAATGACTTCTCTCTAGTGGTGAACTTAGATGAAGAACATGTTTATTTCATTAAGAACAATTTTTTGTTACCATCGTGAGTGCTCTAAGGTGTTGGTCTAATGGTATAAGGTCCCCTAGATCTAAGAATGATCACAATATCAATGATTTGATTTATGGTAGTGACATTTATTGGAAGGAACAATCATAAACCAAAAAAAATTAATTTCTTATCCTTCTTACTACTAAAAATGTAATTATGTAACTAGAAATATACTCAACACAATTTTTGTCACGTTGAGATTGTCTTAAAAAAGAGAAGTCAAAATTTAGTTTTTATTTTTATCGAGGCATTATATATGTTTGTTTCTAAAAGAAGCTCATTAAAAAAGGAAGAGAAAACGTAAAGAAATTTTTATTATTAGGAATGGGCATAAAAGAACTTCTAATTTATATAAATTTTAATTAAAATTACTCATTGGTCCCTTTAGTTAATCGTTTCTCTCTTTTTATCCCTTACTCTTTGTCTCAATTCATTTTATATTTATGTCGTTATTTATTATTAATGTGAGTATAAGTTGAGTTAAGATCACGTAAGACTATCTATTATCCTATTTATTTTTTTTAACCCCAAGATTTATTGTTTATTTAGTTTTGCAATGTACCGATTACCGAAGAAACAAATGAGGCATGAGGAAAGGTTTTATTATGGCCCAAATCCTTATTGACTAGTTACATCCAAAATGTCTTGCAAGTTGCAAGCAGTGGAAGAAGCATTTGGGCCCAAGAGAAGTGAGAAATTTCACAGAAGGATAGAAGAGAACTAGAGAAGAGAAATATTGAGGAATTCAGCGTTGAACATCACTGCGTTGCGTTACTGGCTGAGCAAATCTGTTGAAAGAAAGAAAGAAAAGAGAAGAAAATCGGAGGAGAAGGTGCATGGCAAAGAGGCGCGTGATCCTAAACAATGAATCCACTTTGTTGGATTGCGTTGCCGAACCTATACTTATTTCTATGCTCTGTTTTATAGATATACCATATAAAAAATGTTTGTACTTTGTATAGATCATGGTTACAACAGCTCTCACATTACTAAAACTCCCATTAACATGTCTATGTTCGATAGCGATATGGTTTTCAATGTTTCAGCTTCTAATTTTATCATGGAAAGTCGCAGAACCTTTGCCAAAGGAAGAAAGTCAAGTATGTCTTTACACGTATGTAGTTCAACACGGGCACGTCGAAAAATCATTTCTTCGTCATTGCTCGATTATGTTGATTTAAGGAGAGGAATTGAATATTCTCATTCCTCTATGTTTTTTGTTTTCTTATGAGTAAGTTTAAGTAATATGGTAATAAATCATATTTAGTCAAAATGGGTATTGGATGCTATAATTTCAGCTATAGGACTAGTTTGATTTGCTGCTGTCATAAGATTTTGGTTGTATTACTATTTGTGTATTGGTAGGCTTTTGACCAAAGCCTCAAGCTCCGAACACAAATTTCGGATGCAACCATTTAAGATTTTTTTTACTACTGAAAAAATTATGAAAGATAAAATAAAATTGGAAAAGATTCATGAAATTTTCAGAAGATTTTCTGAACTGGACTCATCTCTGTTTTTCTTTGCTGGACTTTTCTGTGTTTTTCTATGCTGGTTATACTGAATGAGCTTATTGACCTGTGTGAGTTTTCACCATGTGGAAAATGAAAATGTTAGCTCAGAACCAAAATTTTGGGTACATTCAGTGAAGAAAATTTGATTGAAAACTCCAAAGAAATCTGAAAAGTAAAAAAAATATTAAACGGTTTCTTAAATTTTTCCACAAGATTTTCTGCTTTGGACCATCTCTGTTTTTCTATGCTGGTTGGTATACGGATGAGCTTTATTGGTTTGTGAGTTTACAACATGTGAAAATGAACATAAGCAACAAAGGTACATAGATCTTGGATGAATGTAAGTGAGTAGGGATGGCAAAATCCTTTTCCCGATTGAAATCAGCCAACTCCTTGCTGTTACTTTTTAAACTGATGAGAATGTTTTGATTATAAATTGTTGATAGACTGTTTTAATACTCTTTATATACATTCTTATTTAATGGTCATTGGTTCGTATATTTCAGAGGATGAAGCGGGTTTTAGCATGATTGAAATTGCACCAGACGTTGTGCCTAATATTAAGGCAAATGCTGTCTCACTGATGGAGGCAGCAATAGGTGCGTTGTCAGCAGAACTAAGCAAGCTACAAACTGGAAGGGCTTCTCAAGGTATATTACTGGGTGTCATAATTTTTTTCAATGTTTTCTGTGCCGGACTGCCGGTGATAGTTATTCCTCTATAGATTAATAATAATGGATATATCTCTACAGGACTGCTTGATCATATTACTGTAGAAATTAGCGGTATGAAGATGCCTTTGAATCGAGTTGCAGTTGTTTCCGTCATAGATCTGAAAACCTTATCTGTTAATCCTTATGATCCACAGGTTGTTTATCCTGGGAGATGTTATTTTTTATTGTTGGGTGCTATGCTAAGTACTAAACTACTACTACTTTTGCGTATTAATAATTTCTATAGACACTTAAACAAATAGACAATGCCAATTTTCATCTCCGTTGGGGTTAAATCCTAAAGCAGATGGTGATAGATTGATTGCTGTTATTCCACCATAAGTATTTACTCAATTCTCATTACTCATGAGTGAAGTTTGTTTGGATATAGTGGCTATTAAAGAACTTGACTTTTACGCTCATAGTCTATTGACTAATTTACTTCTCCACCATGAAATGAACAGATTGACCAACGAGCATATGCAGGTAAGTTCGTTACACTTATTCCAGTTAATTATGGTCTACACTTAAAGCTCCTCATCACATAACATATTGCTGATATTTCTGATTGTTTGGTAATTTATTTCAGGCCATGACTAAGGTGGTTACTAAATCTTGTGAAGATTCTCGGTAGAGTATTAAGAAGAGCTAGGCAAAAGGTGTGTTTTATTATGGAAAGCTTTGCTATCTTGGCTTTTTTTTGTGTGGGTAGATTTGCCTTATGATAAATTAAGTTAGGATAGAGACTTCTCCCTTGAGGTGAATCTTTTCAGCAATTTTAAACCTGAATTTATTTTTAGTTAGCAATTGACTTGCACCATTTTTTTTATTACTTGAAAATTTCATTTGCAACATTCTGGTGAGTATTCTAAAGGGTTGTACCTGGACCTAAGTTTTGGGTTATCTATGTATCTTCAAGCTAGAAGAGTGGACTTGTCAATTTTACAGGCAATGGGCACAATTAAGAAATTGTACTCAAATCTTCCCAAGGATGACACAAAAAGATTTGAAAAAGAAGTGAGTTATATATGCTTATTGCAGCTGAGATGATAACCAGATTCCACAGCTTCTGAAGTTTGGTTTTATGATATTTCCTGCCAACAGGTTGATGATCTGACCAAAAAATTCATCAAGAATGCAGAAGTATGCAAGGCAAAGCAGAAGGAAATTAATCAAGGTTGAGATATCCAATGTCATTCCTATATTTTCCAGATCATTCACTGCTTCATTTCTCCTAATATTTTGCTGAGCCATGAAATTTGTCTGGTCTAGCTGAGTGTTATTTATTAAGTCATCATATGTAGAGGACTAATGAGTTACTCTGACAATTTTGATTGCATAAGAAGATGAGTCTCTTAGCTTCAACATGTTAGTGTGGAGCACAACATCTTGT
The DNA here is from genome assembly GCF_001865875.1 of Lupinus angustifolius. Taxonomy (NCBI): domain Eukaryota; kingdom Viridiplantae; phylum Streptophyta; class Magnoliopsida; order Fabales; family Fabaceae; genus Lupinus; species Lupinus angustifolius. The sequence continues at coordinate 2,211,355 of NC_032025.1, forward strand.
GTTTATGGTAAACTCCCCTTGTTTGTTCACATTGTTAAATTTTCTGTTTGTCTCTAATCATGGAGGGTGTGTTGAGATTTAACTTGAGGATATAAGCTTATTCACGCAGACAATCAATCAAGATATTTAAGTTTAACGATAACCATATATAAATATAGTAATGATTGAAATTTACATTAATATTTTAAGACTACAATAAGTAATAAATATATAAATCTGAGTAAAGAGTCTTTCATCTGATTGTGTTGATGTCTCTTCTAAAGAGTCTTTGATCATAAACTTAAATCTTCATAATCATCATTGTATTTAAAGAAAAAATTACTTGTGTATAATGGATGCAAGAATTATTTTATACTCTTAATTACTTAATTATATTTTATTGATCAATAATTAATTAATAAAAATTGTAAATATGAGTCTTGTTATAGCATGTGAAATAAAAAAGGAGAACAATGAAAAAGTAAGCTAATGAGGGTAACTGATGTATAATTAAATAGTAGAAAAAAAAAAATAATATGTGAAGTAAGGAAAGCAAATATTTTACTCTCCAGAGGCCTCTATTTGAAGCTATCAAATTTTAGCATAAAATAGACACAAGTGAACATGATTGAGTAAACAGATTCCATTCTACCTCGACCGTGAATAATTGTTAGCAAGAAAAAAAGAACTCCAATTCTCCAAAGATATTTGTATATGGCATTACCAACGATCAATTCATCAGGAATTACCGAAAGCTACCTATGATGTGTATAATTCTCTTGCAAATTGCTATGTCTATATGCTTCTTTTCGTGACCTTCCCTACTTTTTCTTTGTCTTTTGCATCTTTTTGAACATTTCTTGAGCCACACGGGATTCTTCTAGTATGTGATCTTATTAAAAGCCTAGGCTATCTAACTTCAAACTCACCTATAAAAACTTCACTTTATTCCATCCTTTCCATATCCCACGCGTCTTCCATAGTGAAAATGATTGGTACTCATACTCATTGATATCCCCATATTATATATCTATATATAGCCTTTAACCTTCTATTCTCACCTTTACTTGATACCTTACCCATTTTATTGTGAAAGATAACGCTCTTGGAATATATAACTATATGTTTACGCTCACACGAGGGGTCACTTATCTTGTTTAAAACTATAATCTAATCTAGCTATCCTCCTATGACAACATCTAATTCCCTATCTCAAACCGGCTAATATTTCTATTGAACTAGGAGAAAGTTTTTAATTAAAAAAACCCACCAGTGGATTGTATCTTTAGACCCTTATTAGTTTTCTTTTCCCCCTCTCCCCACTAGAAATCATTAAGCCTTTTTGAGTTGTATGTAATGTAATATATTATATATACACCATGCAACTGACCATATCACAATTTAATAATTCAATACCATGGTGACATTGGTCTAATAGTCAAAACTTATTAAATTCTAATATGACCAAAAAATTAATAGCTCGATTCCTGTGAGTGATTGTTGAAAGGAATAAGGATACACTTCAAAAGAAATTAATTCTTTATCTATAGGATAATGAATACTCTTGGTAATACAAATTTTTTTAAATAATTTCTCTTAACTTATTTTCTCCTTGAAGACCCTTAACTAGCATGACCCCCACTTATTTAAAATAATATAGGATCAAAGTTATCTACGCACATGGCCTGACGTATCTTTTCTTCGACACAGCTTAATTAATGTGTTCCCTTTGTCACAAAATAATACAAAAATTGTAGGAAAAGGCCTTTACCAAACATATTTTTTTCTTCTTGAAGACATGCACTCACATATGATATATCACATATTATCACATGCTTAACTAACAAATATATAAGTATATTACCAAAAATTTCTATGGATTATTTCTTTTGAGAGAGAGGGTACTTATGTTAGAGAGGTACCTCAATTATTTGTTTTAGCATGAGTATAATCTGAGAGGAGAGAAGTCGGTGATGAGTGAGACCCTGCTTTACTATTTTGATTAAATAATTATCAAATGCAAATCCCAGATTCATCTTCTTCAATTCCAATTAATCTATTGGTTTGAAACTAGTTATTTCACTTACAAAAAGTTATTTTTTTGAACCAATGCCTTTTCTTTTTAACTTGATTTAAAAAATGTTACCGTCTTGTTTCTAACATCAGGTAGAAAAGAATCTATGTTGAATTATGATGTTCAATGTATATTTTGCACTAGTGTTAGAGACCCTAATTCACACCATATACACGCATCATAGTCCGATTTTATTGTCTCCACATGGCTGCTTTGCCAATGTTATGTAATCAAAAGCACACGCCAAGAAAAACTAGTAGTACCAAATTTTAACTGTTTTATTAGTTAATGGTCCCAAATTCTTCCCACGTGGCCATAAGGAATTTGGTTACATGTCACGGTTGTGTTCAGTATGTAACCAAATATGTAGTGAACTCAAGAACCCAGTCGGAACATTTACATTATAGATGTACCTTGACTGGAAAATTATAGTTTTGGCGCACAAACTCTATATTACACAAAAGGAAAATGAGTGTTGCATATACATTTTGGAATGTTATTAAGGAATGATTTGTAGGATTCTTGTGTTGACAAATTAGTAATTAAGAATCAAATGGGTGTTATAAGTTAATTTAATTTGAAAGACAAACAAACAATATAGCCCATAAACCTTATCTCCATTTTGCACATGATCAATTTAATTGATTCTCATGTTCCACATGGACCCCCACAATACCTAATGAATCCATATACAAGGAGATTTCATCTTTCACACGACAAGTATGGAGAATCCTCAAATGGTTCCTCATTAACACAACCATAAAATTATTGACACTTCCCTATAAATTTCTTCTTTTGTAGCTTATGATAAGGTCAGTGATTATGCTACCTGGTCCATGCCTTCCTCAAAACCCCTTCAAATCCAAATCTCAATGCATAGCTTTGTAGCTACGGTACTATATTGTGTTAAAAAAAAAAGAAGACCATGCAGACTTGTTGGTCGTGAAAGACTAGCTCACTTCCAAGAAAGCCTAATCCGTCAAACTTCTCTAATACAAATACTGCAACTTAGGGCACGAGGTTCAAAGATATTAAGCCACTACTGTGAACAATATCACATATATTTAAGGATATCTCATTCTCTGTCTTGGACAAATCATATATTGTCACATACATAAAAAGAATTTTTTTTAAAACAAAAAATAACATTTTTATATTACTTGTTAAATTTGATTGTTTTGGAACATAAAACATGATATTCTTAGAAACATGTGATCTCTATCCCATTATGGTAAGCATAAGCTATTTCCACCATTATTTAGTTGAAATGTGTCGTAATTTTATAGAGAAATGTAGAAGCGTGTGAAACATAACATGGATCATGGATGTAATTAGTTAGTGTTAATATTAATTATAACACAGCCGTTGACCCACTTCCATCTTTATCAACCAAATGATCATTTTCAAAATTCAAACCTATTTAGTTTCTTTCATGATAATGGTCCAAGTATTTTTGGCCGACTTAACATGATAATTGTTTTTTCTCTCTTTTTAATTCCCCCTTTTTGCGCCAATGTCTATGATGGTTTATAGCTTTAGCAATAGGGTATTGCAGTCTGAGAGAATTTTAGTGTCATGGTCACATGCTGGGGTCAGAAAGTGACCATTAATATGCAATTTGACATCTTATTTAAATCTAAGTAAGTACATCCATAATTCTTTGCAACTAAATTAGTAAAATAATGATTTTATTACCAGGTCTGATAAATATTGAATATATTGTATTCAAATGAGTTTAGGTGTATTAATTGTATTCTCTAAACGAGAGCTGGATATTAATCTCTTTCCACACGTAAAAAAAACATTTGTATATCAATTTTCTAGGGTTGGTATGATAAAACCTTAAATCATTTAATCAATTCCAGGCACGTTACTTTGTCGGAATTATTTATATTCACTTATCAGGGGCATATGTAATTGAGGTTTGAGGCCAAGAAAACATGAATTTTAACGAGAGGTAGCATGTGCTAAGCTTTATTATTAAACTAAAGTTCCGTTTACTCTTTTTCATATTTTGTGCAATGAATAATATTTTCTTACTTTATGATAACTATTAATCTCTTCTAGGGTGTATATTTCTATTTACAACAAATATTATTCACATAAGTCAATATTTTTGTCTTTGGTATTGTGTATTTATACTATTAGGTCAACTTCAAATGTATTCATTGAAAGTACATAAATTTTATAGACTGTTATTATATTATTTATAATCTATATGCAATAATATTATTGACTTTTCAAAAAATAACTCAAATAAATAATAAATAACACTATATATAAATCTTTAAATTAACCGTTAATAAATATTATATTAATAATAATAATAATACCCTTTCCTCATTTCTAAACACCTTTTCACGTTTGACTAGTGGAGCTCTTCCTTGATTATCTCTTAAATGTCATATCAACGGTTGATGTTGCTCCCTTAAATGGAACAATTAACTACAAGCATTGGGAGTGGAGTATCTCCTCCTGCCAGCCAATGAAATCATGACATGTGTCATGTTTCATCATTTTCTATAAAAATATTTTTAAAAATAAACAAAATAATACACATGTTAAATTTTTATTGGCTAGAGGAGATAAGTTATCTCCTTATATAAGGAGATACATTATTCTATTGTTTTATTTAGAGTATTTCTAGATCCTTCTTACAATTCCTTTTATTAATCAACCATCTTAATACTTAGTCAAATATTGCTATATTTTAAATGAAAAAACTAAATATTCCACTATCTTGAGAATATAAAAAGTTAACTTTTATCAGTTGGTAATATTTTTGAAGGATATAGATTTATCCTTTTATCTATTTCATATAAATTCAACAACAGTGTCATGGGCATAAAACTTGAGCGAATTCAAAAGCACTTGTAGGATGCCACCATGTGCATGCATGATGCATCCAATTCTCAAAGACGTTCAGAAGTATAATATAAAGAAAATATCAAGTGTATGTGACCGTTGTAAAATAATCCTCTTACTATTTTGAAAGGAATTTTCCAATTTATAAGACCCCCTAACTTTTTCTGTAACAAACCTACCGGTTACTGTCAATTGTTTGAAAGTTTTACATTGCAGCACGAAAGTTTATTGTGATTGTTATTCATTCATATCTCCAAAAATCATTTTAATAACTCTCTCAATAATAAATCCATTATATTGATGATATAAAAACGTATATCTTTTATTCAATGATTTGAATGGTTTACAGATGCTGTACTAAGCAATTTTCATACTTTGAGATAGAATAATTATAACATCTCCACTTCATCTTCTTATTGTCTTTTATTTTGGGTGTACATCTATTATTATAATCAACTCTTAAAAAATATTTAATTATTAAAATTTTAATTTAAATATATTTTTTCAATCAATCATAATTAATGTCTCATGTAGTGATACAGTTTGTACACAATGAATATGTTCAGTCTTATTTTCTCCTTTATCACCTCACCAAAACCTTTTCATACTTTCAAATTAGACGTGGTTGATCAAACAAGTATTATAGAAAACATGAAGACATCGACATGTAAGAAAATTTTGATGTGTGATGTGCAGTATAGTAGTCATATTTTGGCCATTTTGGGTTGGAAATAAATTCTAACATCCATTTATTATTTGTGGAAAGTTTGTATATTATAAAAAATAGGTCCACGTGACTGCACCAATTCCGTCCTCTAGAGTGTATTACTATGTGATAGTAATGGTTGAGGGGTTAGTCCTCACACTTCCAAATCCAAATGCAATGTTACTTGTTAGGGCGAACCATCACATTAATAAGAGGGTACGTGATGGTAACTACTCACCGATTCTTATAAATAAGGTGGTGCTTTGGGAAACCATAGTGGAGGTATTGGAGCAGCTTACTCGTGAAGGTACTAACATTATTTGTTTTTTATCATATTTTTTTTTGGTCCTACGAAATGTATTCTTTCACTTTATGGGTAAAGAACTAATATTTTTTGGGATATGTATCTGTCTCTTCTTATAAGTGTCGCTTCAAGAATCGAAGCATTGACCTTTTGGTTATCCTGGAGATTTAGTAAGATCTTATACGACTAGACCAACGTCTACCAATAAGGTATTGGTCTAGTGGTGTAAGGTCTCATTGAATCCCTAAGGTCGAAGGTTCAACTCCTATGAGCGACACTTTTTGAGAGGGGTATAAACGAACCCCGATTAATTTTTTATCCAAAAATGTGAGAAACTATTCTTAGTAATACTAAAGAAAAAACTAGACCAACGTCTTATTCGTTGTTTATTATGAGATTGAATCCATACAACTACATACAAGGGCTCTTGGTGTTTAATTAATGAGGAATGTTAACTATCTATTACCTTAAGAGTATTGGTTAAATATATAAAAAAGGAAATTTGCTTTGAAATATAGTAAATTTAATATTCCAAGAAATAATGGACTTAATTTTTCAATCTGAATTTTCTATTATCGTTATCCTTAACAAGTGTTTGTTTGCAAGACCCTTAGTTGATATAATATCCTTCAAAATATTAGGCACAAGCAAGCAATAATTATTAATAGTACCATGAGATGATGAGAGTTACTGATGCCAAACTTGCTAGTAAGCTCATCATATGTAAATATTGGTACTTGGGATGGGAAATTAATTGCAAATTTAACCATGTCCTCTATTTGAGAGACACGCCTTCTTCTTAATTAAGCTGATTAATGATTAGTTGAATATATAGCTTTTGGTCATGTTTTTTCGATGATGGCGAAAAGAAAGAAAGATTGCAAGAGATAAATGAGGGGAAACAAATAAAAGTAGGGAAATTAACGTTAAGAGTACAACAACAGTGTGCTATTATGATTGTTTGCTTAGCTTTTACATACCCGCTAAACAAATGCATGATTGCTCGCGGGCCACATATTGATCATGCATACTAATAATCTCAAAGAAAATGCTTATTATCTTAAATGATATCCCAAATCATATATTAAACTAATAATATTGAATTAAAAATATAAAAAAATATTTAATTTTTTTAACTGACATATAATGTTTTTACTAATCCGGAAAATGTTTTGGGACGATAGATCTATGTCCACTCTGAAGGCACAAGTTAACTTAGCTATAAAAAAAGGGTAAAATCATAATACTATCTACTCTCTGTGTGGTCAATGAATAACAAGCAAGGCTATAACCTAGTCTTCCACCAGATACAAGAAACGGGATAAGATTAGGGAAGTACCAGAAAAAAATGTTATCTAATTTATAAGGAGGTGATTCTTAATTTATAAGGTCCGGTTTAAGTTTCATTGTATAGGTGAAGATTGAAGATTTTGTTGATGAATAATTTATATGTATCTCTATAAGTGTTTATAGAGTTGTGAGGCATGTCCTGATTATATCTTCTTGATAAGCACTTAGGATCCAATTTATTTAAACTTTTGTTCGTAAAATAAATCACGTTTTACTAAAATAAATTAATTTTGATATTATGGATCATTCAATGTCGTACACCTTTTTTATCTTATACAGTTATTGTACATCTAATTCTTCTACAGGATCTTTTATTATCATATTATATCATACTCGAAAAAAATGGTTGAGTCATTTATATTACTTAATGAAGCCCAAAATATGGTATAATCATTAATAGTTTCCTATTTTATTTTTATTATTGTTTATTTTCTAAAACTACAATTTAATATCCTTACCGCCCATTTTATACATATAATTACATGAACATGACATATAATTGTGACAAATTTTCAATGTTACCAAAAAAACATATAACACTCACAACTTTTCCTCTTCAACAAAACATAGTAAATTAATTATCTTTTGTTAGTTTTGGTGTAATTGTGGAACCTATAAAATTATAAAGTGATGCACAATCAGTTTTATCTTCACAATGGTGTGAGTTTATGTTTCATGTTCTTCATTCATTCGTTTTCTATTAATTATTCTTTTTATTGCATTATTCATGGAGTTTGGAGATTTTTTTATTAACCCTTTATTTTCCTTGTTTACCTTTATTTTTAATTTCTAAATACATGAACAAAAAATGTTAGATGATGTAATTTATGTGCTAAACATGTTTAACGAAATGTTTCATGACTATCTTAATTGTGAGTGATTAATTGGGGATTAATTCTATCCTTAATCTTAGAAATAATTATTAAAATAAATAATTGCAAGTGACTCAATTATTCGAATGCATACTTTTTAAAATAAGATTGATCAATTATTCCAATCAAATATATTCAACTACAAATTATTATATTTAACATAAATTATTATATTTAACATTTAAATATATAAACTAGATCTTGCAAATAATAGGAAGTGGATTAATAGACACACTCTCATAAATACCATCAAATATATCTAGAGAATTAGAGAGAGAATGATTTTCTATCTATATTTAGGATTAAATAAAATCAACATATGATAGAGAAATAAAACATCAAATTCCAAAATATTAAATGCATAATTTTTCACTTTAACATATTTTTTCAACTTTCACTATAAACTACCAGAAACTCCTGTTAACTCTTGTTTCTGTAACGATTTTTATGATTAATTTTCTAAAAAAAATTAGTCTAGACTCTAGAGACTATTTTAATTCACATGATGATATTTGACTACCATTTTCAATTTCTATCACATACTGAAATTTATATGAACAGGCTTAATAAAATAACATACTGTGCAAAAAAAGAAGTGGGTTCCACTTCATCGGTGTATAAATATGGCAGGTTTCCTCTAAATGCCAAAGTCCTCTTCCCACTTCTCTTTGAAAACGAAAGAAGCTCACAACCTCCTCCTTCAACGCTTTTCCACCTTCACATCACATGTTTCATGAAATAGTCAAAACAGTAACTTACGGCACTGAATGTGTTAGAAACTGAAACAAACACACACAAACCCCACCCACATAACATAATAACACATCACCGCTTCTTCACTTAAACCACAATGGTCGATGTGGACCGAAGAATGACCGGTCTGAACCCGGCTCACGCAGCTGGTCTACGTCGCTTATCGGCTCGAGCAGCTTCTGTTTCCTCATCATCACTCCCACCTCGTAACGGCGTCGTTTCGTTCTCTTCTCTAGTAGATAAAGTAATAACTCATCTTCGCAATAAAGGTATTCAGGTTCAACAAGGTCTCACCGATGCTGAGTTTGCACGCGCCGAAGCTGAGTTCGCTTTCGTATTTCCACCGGACCTCCGTGCCGTTCTTGCCGCCGGTTTACCCGTCGGACCTGGATTCCCTGACTGGCGCGCCGCCGCTGCGAGGTTACAGCTCCGATCCTCGTTGGACTTTCCGATCGCTGCGATTTCGTTCCAGATCGCGAGAAATGCTTTCTGGTCTAAGTCGTGGGGACTGCGACCAATAGAACCGGAAAAAGCACTTCGCGTGGCGAGGAACGCGCTGAAGAGAGCTCCGCTACTTATACCTATCTTCAACCATTGCTACATTCCTTGCAATCCTTCACTCGCAGGAAATCCTGTTTTCTACGTCGATGAGAATCGAATCTTCTGCTGCGGTTTCGATCTCTCCGATTACTTCGAGCGCGAGTCTCTGTTTCGGAGCTCCGGACCCGACCCGAAGATGATGAAGCAGAGATCAGTCAGCGAGAAATCCGCAGGTTCTTCAGCGGTTTTCACACGGAGGAGTCTGGACGCCGGTGGAAGGACACCACGGTGGGTGGAGTTTTGGACTGACGCCGCCACAGACCGAAGGAAGAGGAATTCAATATCTTCTTCACCGGAGAGATTCTTCGACATGCCGCGACCGGATACACCGGGTTGGGTGGAGGAGTACATAGGGAAAATCGGTTCGGTTTTGAAAGCAGGTGGGTGGAGCGAACCGGATGTAACAGAAATAGTTTCGGTTTCAGCGTCGGGTTTTTTCGAAGGTGAAATGATGGTTTTGGATAATCAAGCTTTGTTAGATGCTTTGCTTTTGAAAACGGATCGGTATTCGGATTCGCTCCGAAAAGCTGGGTGGAGCTCCGAAGAGGTATCAGAAGCATTAGGATTCGATTTTCGACCGGAGAAGGAACGGAAACTGCCTAAGAAGTTATCACCTGAACTGGTGGACAAAATTGAAAAACTGGCTCAGTCAGTTTCCCGGTGATAATCATGCTTAGAATTGGATACGATTAACATTTTATTTTCTTTCTTTTTATGTGTTCAGTTAAACAAATTTAACTTTTCTTTTTTACTATGTTCAAGGCATTTGGGTTCGCATTTCCCTGTTTTTGATAAATTGGTGAAGAATTGGGGAAAAGCCTTGTTGTACCATGAAACAAAATGCACAAAATAGGTTCAAAATTAATATATGTTTTATTATGATCACCCTATCCTGTATATAAATGATAAATCAACGGTTATGTACTGTTCTGTAAAGTATAATGAATCTCCTGAAGAAATCCTTTATAGTTATTTTACTGCTTTCTTTACATTCTTTACTTGCTTGATTGTGTTGTCTATATTTGAATGAAACGATGAAAATGTTTAGGAGGCTCTTATTTCTAAATGGTAATGGTAACAGTGCACGTGTGTTGTGTTTATCTGCACAATCATATTGTATTGTATAGTTTTAATAGAATGGTGCGCAATAGAATGGAGGGCATAGTCCTACTCTTCTCCAATCAATAGAGACATAAATACTTCTAAAACTAAAACTAAAGAAAAAATAACTTACATTCAAATTTATATTTTTTTATTTAAAATAATATTAAACTTTTTCTGATTGTTTGAGAGTAGTATCACTCGGTGCGCTGCAGCATTATTTAGCAAATGTAGGTGTCGTCTTTTGCTTGCAAAGACACTGCCCAAGTCATTTGATATGGTGTCGTTAAACAATTGAAAACAGGGGAAGTTACTAAGTTTACATAATTTCTAAATTGGTACGTGAATGAATGATGTCATATTGTCTCTTCCATAAACTTGAAAGTTGAAACAAATATACATTCAAATTATTTAAAACATTAAGTACCTTTATCTTCATTCTCTATTATTTCAATTAAATTCAATTAATATACATATTAAATTATATTCATATTACTAAATTAAAATAAAGATAAATTAATTATGTCAAACAAAGTTTCCTCATATTAAAATTATTTCATAATTTTTCTGAGAAGTAGACTATATCGAAATTATAGTACCAAAAAATCATCTCATAATTATGAAAGTTTTAAAACAGATATAAAGAATAAAGCATTATACTGATTCTTTAATAATCAAAATATTATACTGATTTTGTTTTTTAATAAAGTTCACTTTCCTTGGAATTTGGGAAAGGGTATGAAGATGAACCATATCTAGTTTCAGGCAGAGATAACTGACACGCACAACTTCACACGTCGTAGTTTTTACAACTTCTGGGAGATTGATTTTTTTGATTTCCCACGTGTATTCTTGCACGGAAGATTATCGTGTCTGAGCCAGGATATCTACAGGTACATGAAACTAACTTTTTCAGTGGACATTTTTCATCCACAAAACTCGAATTCGAGACCTTACTTAATATACTTAAGAGAAATCAAGTATGTACCACTTGAACCAACATTCGTTGTTTAAGAGAGATTGATTTGTTAAAAAATCAAAGGGAATAATATAAATATATTTGGTTTGAATTTAAAATTAGTCTAAATAGCAAGTAAAAATTGATTAAAAGAACCAAAGTTATTAATTTTTATCACCCATGTGAGTTATAAAATTTGGCATAGCCATGATGAGGAACAAATATAATGTCCGTAATCTATGTTATTTCATATATTATGAGCTATAATTAATCTAAAAAATACTTAATAATTAAATTTTAATATATATTTTTAATTAATTATAGCCCATAACACAAGGCATTTAGTAACAAACAACTATTGTTATTTAGGATTATAGGATGAGAAGTTAATTAGTGAGTATTGAAAAGGGGTTAAAAGATTCTGTACGATCAGAGGAGAGGAATCAATGTGCATGAAAGAACAGGATTTGGCATTAGTCATCTTCCTTGTTATTTACTTGTTAGTTTCTTCGACCCTTCTTTCATTTGTGGGGAATGCAAAATGAAGCTGATACATTTGTGTATTTGATTAGGGTTTTTGTCTTTGCTTATTTTGTTAACATATAGGGGAGCATCTCATCTACATTAGTGCATGTCCTCATGTGAAGGAGCGTGTGATTGGTACTGAACAAAAAAAAAGCAAGCATTTTGATTTGATTTGCACTTTCTAATTTCGAATTCAAATTATTCCCCTTCACCTTTTGGATAATTTTATGCATGCTACAATTTACCACAACTACAATTTAGTAGTAAAATTATTTTGTTGTATCTTTTTCACTCAATCTGTATGAGTTAATAAGGATATTTTTATAACAAATTCGTTAATTGCATATAAAACTTTTAAAATGGTATACTATAAACATGAACAAAATAAAAATCTCTACAAGATCTTATAAAAAAAGGATAGGAGGATGAGATCTTATAATGAAATTAAATGGGGCATTGAAACTCCAACCAGATTAGAAGTGAGATTTAATAATGAAGATATCTATCAATATTGAGTCTAATACTAGATTATAATTGTATAATAACATGTGTTAAATAAATTAACTGCTATAATTTTAGGATATTTTAAAATTAATAACTAAAATATATTTTTTATCCTTATAATTCATTATTAGAGAGTCCAGTACCGGAAATGAATTGACCTGATTAATTGTTTAATCAGATAATTCAAAGGCGAAAATTCCCTTTATAGATGAGAGAATAGCCATTGAATCCATTTCAATGATAAGAACAGAACAAACTTCAATATTAAAGCTAAAGCCTTCAACCCAATATATTGCATGCATTCCATATGTTAAGAAATGCCTCAAATTAGCTAATAAAAGCTTAGTCTTTGTTCTAAGCACATATCTAACAAATTCTTTAACCAAATCAGGCCTAGACCTTAAATTTTGTTTCAAACATGTAAACAGGCAGGAATACCCGTTAATTACTTAGTATGGAGTTTGTCACTTCAGTCGTTTTTGTGTCTCAGTCACTTTGAGACACATCACCTCATATCCAACCCCACCACTTACACTCAATTCATCTTAGCCGTTAGAATAAAAACATTTGAAATAAAATTCTAAGGGTTTGTTTACGAGTTGTATTTTGGAATAGAATAAAGAAAAAAGGAATACTTGAGAGCAATGAAATACACTTATAAGATTATAAAACATTTATTTTCCGTTCCTTCCCCTCAGAAACTTAACTGGAAAATGGACCCTAAAGCATATGATGAGTGATGTGACCCTGGAGGTGGTGGTGATTAATGAAGCTCAATCAAATTGATCTCTGACATAGAAGGTGATGTTGCTGGTGGGGGTCGCCACTCCCTCTCCCTTGTTTGAACTTTGATCCTTGAACCGCTCCTACTCTTTGTTTTCGTTCATGCAAAGGGAGACAAAACTGATAGTATTTTAGAAATGGAAGTTATAGTAGTGAAAATAGAAGTGGAGAAGCTTTGGAGCTACACAACTTAGAATAATTTGCTTCTTATTTGGATGCTTTACAAATGAAGGGTGAGTGCCTATTTATAGGCTTTCTACAACACTTATGAATTTCTAGATGGTTCCATAAGTATCTAGTATACATTTTTTCTCAAGATTTCTAGATACTTCTTTAATTATAATACTAAATGCCTATAATAGAATATACTAGAAGCTTAGGATAATTCTAGATATTATGGTACAATCATCACTACTTGTTTCTACACAAGTGTGGAAGCTTCTAGAAAGTGTGCATCAATATTTTATCACTCCTCCTTGATGCACATTTTTGTAACTCCTAGCATCGAGACAAAACTCAGACTAGCATCGAGACATTTTTGTTTTCGTTCATGCAAAGGGAGACAAAACTCTATTGCATGAAGAATATGAAGTGTGATATTACTGATATGAGAGATGGTGACTACACGATTTGTTGACATCAAAAAAATCTTGTCCAAACTTCCACCATTGTGTTTTGCTATATATGACTTCGTGTGTTTTATATGTCTACTTAGAATAGTGTGTTATTATTATTTGTAGTTTTGTACATTTAATTTAAGCAGTTTTGGCTCATGCATCAATCCTCCTCACTCATAGCTACTACTTTGCCTTTGGTTATGTGCTTCTCAGTTGTCAATGTCATCATACTCAGCAAACACACAAAATCATTCAGGGACCATTGTTGAATTATGAGCATACAAATTAGTTCTTTTGATATGTAACCATCGAGGGGTCTATTCATTTCACTAATTAAAACACCATTCAAATGTGAATCCTTTATCGACGAAGTACTGGTCAATTCTACTATACCATGCTCGAGGAGCTTGCTTCAAGCCATATAGAGCCTTCTTCAATCGTAGCACTTTGTTTTCGTTGCCCTTGCTCATGAACCCTTCTGGCTGCTCCACATAGATCTCTTCTTGAAGTACTCCATTGAGGAATGCAGACTTGACATCTAGCTGGTAAATGCTCCATCCTCTTTTTGCTGCAAGAGCTATTAGAGCTCTTATAGTATCTAGACGAGCAACTGGAGCAAATGTCTCATTATAGTCGATTCCTGGTTGTTGGGAGTAGCCCTTGGCTACTAATCTCGCCTTGTGCTTCTGTATAGTGCCATCAGGATTGAGCTTTGTTTTATACACCCATTTTACTCCGATGATGTCTTTATCTTTTGGACAATCTACTAGCTCCCACGTGTTGTTTTTCTCGATCATCTTTATCTCTTCTTCCATTGCCTTGACCCATACTTCTTGCCTTGATGCTTCTTCAAAGCTTCCAGGTTCAACTATGGCCAAGTTGCATGTCTCATATATATCTACTAAGGATCTTACTCGTCTCGGAGAAGATTCTGGTGAAGATTGTTCATGTGGGAGTGTAGTTGGCGTACCTGGATCTTCTGTTGCTTCTTCTACTTCCCCAGTTACTTGTGGTTGTTGTGTTGGTATGGAGATGTTGTGTCTCTCAATCTTGCCTTCATTCCAGTTCCAAGCGTCACTTTCATCAACTTCAACATCTCGACTGATGATAAGTTTCTTCGTTTCTAGATTGTATATGCGATAGCCTTTTGACTGTGTGCTATATCCCAAGAAGATGCCTCTTATCGTCTTGTCTTCTAGTTTGTGTCTCTTTTCTTTTGGGACATGTATATAACAGATAGATCCAAAAACTCTTAGATGTTTAGCTGATGGCTTCCTACCGCTCCAAGCTTCTATAGGAGTTTTACCTTCGACTGCCTTTGTTGGACATCTATTCATTATGTAGACAGCTGTGTAAACTGCTTCGGCCCAAAAGGTGTTTGGCAAACCTTTCTCCTTGAGCATCGATCTAGCCATCTCCATGACCGTGCGATTTTTCCTTTCAGACACCCCATTTTGTTGTGGAGTGTAAGCAACTGTGAGTTGACGCTCTATGCCTTCATCCTCACAAAATTTATCAAATTCGTGAGAGTTGTACTCTTTGCCACGATCGCTTCTGAGTACTTTTATATGTTTCCCGCTTTGCTTCTCGACAAAGGCCTTGAACTTCTTGAATATTCCAAAGACTTCTGATTTTTCTTTTATAAAATAGACCCATGTCATTCTAGAAAAGTCATCAATGAAGAGGATGAAATACCTGTTATTAGTGAGGGATGGCGTCCTCATTGGTCCACATACGTCAGTATGGATGAGCTCCAACAAGCGTTTTGCTCTCCAAGATTTCCCACTTGAAAAAGGTAGTCTATGTTGCTTCCCAAGTAGACATCCTTCACAAGCTCCTTCATTCTCTTGGATGCATGGAAGATCCTTCATCATTCTTTTATGATATAATAGCTTTAAGGCTTGGTTATTAAGATGACCAAATCTTCGATGCCATAGCCATGATTCATCAACTTGAACCTTCATAGCGATGTTAGTAGCATATTTCCAAGTTATTGGAAAACTTCTATTTCTTTTCTCCATTTTAACTTGGGCTATTTCAAACTTTCTATTGTTGTCATATATATTGCATGTATCCTTCTTTTCTCCATTTTAACTTGGGCTATTTCAAACTTTCTATTATTGTCATATATATTGCATGTATCTCCCTCAAAGTGGAGAGAGTAACCTTTTTCCATCATTTGGCCAATACTCAAGAGATTTTCTTTAAGGTTAGGAACTAGTAAGACATCTTTGATAAGTCGCGTACCTGATTGTGTCTCCACCATGACAGTGCCTTTGCCTTTAGACTCAACCATGGTGCCATTACCTAATCGAACTTGCACTCTGACAGACTCATCAATATCTTTGAAAATGCTCCCGTCCTTAGCCATGTGGTTACTACAACCACTATCCAAGTACCAGTTTTCTTCTTTATCACGACTACAGACTTGGTTGGCATAGAATAGTTGTTGGTCATGTTTGCATTCTTCAGTGAAATTGGCCTGATGATTATTTTTGTTGCGACAATTTTGCTCTGAGTGCCCAAATCTTTTGCAATATTGGCATTGTATCTTTCCTCGATATCGACAATATTTTTCTGAATGGCCTGACTTCTGGCATATGCCGCAAGGAAGATATTTTGCTTGATTGTTTCTAGAGAAATCTTTAGAAATCTCTTTGTTTCTAGAATGTTCCGCACCAATATTATTTCTTCTTTGATATTCTTTATTCTGAGACCTTAGTCTGAGCTTTGATTGAAAGGCATTTTCTAGTGAACCTTCATCATGCCTACTCAATCTTTGCTCATAAGCTTCTAGAGAGCCCATTAGTTCTGTTACTGATAGAGTAGACAAATCTTTGGTTTGCTCAATCGTAGTAACTATTGAGTCATATTTTTGGGGAATTGAAATCAGAATTTTCTCAACAATTCTTTTGTCAAGAATATTTTCCCCATAGGCTTTCATTTGATTGACTATTTCTTTTATTTTAGAATAATAGTCTTTTATGGTCTCAGACTCTTTCATCTTAAGTAATTCAAACTCACGCCTAAGAGTTTGAAGTTTAATGGTGCGTACCTTATCACTGCCATGAAACTCCTCCTTTAGTGTATCCCATGCTTCTTTGGCACTTGTAGCTCCCATTATTCTTGGAAAGATAGTTTCCGCCAAGGCTTGTTGTAGAATAAATAACGCTTTTGCATCCTTTTGCACATTCTCTTTCAACTCCTTTTTCTGAGCCACGGTAAGAGTTGAAGTATTCTCTGGAGTAGTGAATCCTTCTTCTACAATATCCCACAAATCTTGGGACCGGAAGAAAGTAGTCATTTTTGTATTCCAAAAATCATAGTTTTCTCCAGTGAAAATTGGGATAGGAATTGATGATGATTGAATAGTGCTAGCCATAGCTCAAAGTGTATAAATATGGTTTAGTTTGGATGTGAGATTCTTGGAGATAGTTGGAAATGGATAGAGTAATATTCTACGCCCAGTGTATGACCAAACGTAGCTCTGATGCCACTGATAGTATTTTAGAAATGGAAGTTATAGTAGTGAAAATAGAAGTGGAGAAGCTTTGGAGCTACACAACTTAGAATAATTTGCTTCTTATTTGGATGCTTTACAAATGAAGGGTGAGTGCCTATTTATAGGCTTTCTACAACACTTATGAATTTCTAGATGGTTCCATAAGTATCTAGTATACATTTTTCTCAAGATTTCTAGATACTTCTTTAATTATAATACTAAATGCCTATAATAGAATATACTAGAAGCTTAGGATAATTCTAGATATTATGGTACAATCATCACTACTTGTTTCTACACAAGTGTGGAAGCTTCTAGAAAGTGTGCATCAATATTTTATCACTCCTCCTTGATGCACATTTTTGTAACTCCTAGCATCGAGACAAAACTCAGACTAGCATCGAGACATTTTTGTTTTCGTTCATGCAAAGGGAGACAAAACTCTATTGCATGAAGAATATGAAGTGTGATATTACTGATATGAGAGATGGTGACTACACGATTTGTTGACATCAAAAAAATCTTGTCCAAACTTCCACCATTGTGTTTTGCTATATATGACTTCGTGTGTTTTATATGTCTACTTAGAATAGTGTGTTATTATTATTTGTAGTTTTGTACATTTAATTTAAGCAGTTTTGGCTCATGCATCAATCCTCCTCACTCATAGCTACTACTTTGCCTTTGGTTATGTGCTTCTCAGTTGTCAATGTCATCATACTCAGCAAACACACAAAATCATTCAGGGACCATTGTTGAATTATGAGCATACAAATTAGTTCTTTTGATATGTAACCATCGAGGGGTCTATTCATTTCACTAATTAAAACACCATTCAAATGAATACCCAAAATAACAGCTTTCACTAAACTTCCGCTTCATGTATATATAGGATTTGTGACAGAAGCCATTGTTAGTAGCACAATTCAATAGGTATACACTAGCAATTACAATATGTGTGAATGTAATATAGTAAAAAAATGTTATTTATTGATTTAAAAGTATGCCATGTAGATGTGAATGCGCATAAGCTTAGCAAAGAACATCATTGTTGACATAAGGGTTGCAACGCTATAGAGGGAAAACTTGGACACTGCTGAATAAATGCACCGTTCAAAATAATAGGTCTATCCATTAGTCCTTTTCTCTCAAACAAAATACTGCAATCTGTACAAGTGAAAATGAAATCCACTATACAATGATGATAGTCCTAATCCAAGAAAATATCCTACAAATAATGCCATAAAAGGCCAGTGTCTATATTTCTCTGTCAATTGTTATAGATATACCACATGTTATTTACTATTTGAACGCTTTCTTATAACGTAGGAGGTACCATCTATACTACAACCTACGAGACATATAAAGATGTCTTTTGATATATATGTTAGAGTGTGAAGAAGGAAGGAAATCTAAGAAGAAGAAGAAAAGAGAATGAAGAAGAATTAGATGAGTTGTTGAAGGTAGTTGAAAGAGTCTCTATTTTAGGAATTTTTAATGTAATTAAAGTAGGTATTCAAAGGCTATTTATAGTAAGCCTCTCAAAACTAACATAACTATCATAACTGATTTTTAAATTACAAACCAACATCCGCATGATTCAAAACTAGTTTCAACTACATTGTTCCCAATTACATTGTACAACTTTCACTACCCAACTTCTAATCTTTATTGTTCATTTTCCTAGATTGTAAATGTTCATCATCATCATCAATTCTTTGAATCTTTATGCCTTCAGAGCTTTTGTAACGCCCCGAAAAATACTTCTAAAAAACATTGCGGAAAAATGGGTAATTTTTTTTTTTTGAATAGAGAGATATATAAAATTGTTTCCTTTTAAAACCTTCTTTTTCCGGGACATCACTTTAAGTAACTCAAATGCGGAAAATCAACTTATCGTTATCGAATGATAACTTAACCTGATTCACAATTTCCTGAATAACACCATGCATATAAACGGTTAAGTCATCTTTAGTTCATACAAACTAAATCAACAAAGGCGGAAACTACATCGCCACTAACATATACAAAATCCAAAA
>NC_032025.1:2230986-2244647 GCF_001865875.1 Lupinus angustifolius
ATGGTTTTAAGGCTAACAACAAATAGAATATACATACATTCTCATTTTTCCAAAACACTTCCTAAAGGTTCCTTTGATTTCATCATCATTCCCTTTGGCTAAAACAACAAAATACATGTAACAAAACATTATAACAACTCCATGAACACAAGTTGTTCATGGTTTCAACAAAATATTTTCATAAGTTCAAGAACATCATCATTTTCGGTTTTGAGAAGAAAATGAGTTAGAAAGCGTTTTAGAAAATTTCAACGGTTGAATATGTTCTTGACATGCTCATGAACATCATACTTAAATCTCATCAACATCCATTGGTTGAATGTTGAGAGATCGAGGTTTGAAGATGGAAGAAGAAAGGAGAAATGAGAGAAAAGTGAAGAGAGGATTTACCTCATCTTGGCCAATCTTAAAAAATGAGAGAGTGTGAGAGAAGTGTGGAGTGTGAGGGCTTTAGGGGAGAGGGAAATCTGATTTCCCTCCTAGACAATCATGAAAATCTCCTAGGGTGGCTCTCCTAGGGTGGCTAAGGGTGATTTCATGAGATTGAGTGATTTGCTAAAGTGATGTGAGGTTTGCTTTATGGAAAGGCAAATCTCGCATCTCAATGCGAAACGACCACTACGCGGACACGTGCGATAAACATGCTCGAGTATTATCGGCTAATACTCGATCGGATATTATAAATCGCCCGATCGTAATATTCGATTAGAATTTCGGATTCCGGCATTCCGAGTGAAAAATATTTAGAAAATAGGTACGGGTGTATTCAGGGTCTATATTGACTCGAAATGAAATTATGAAGCCAACGGTGCAATCGGAATTCGATTCCGAGTTACGGAACTCAAAAACCACTTTTTGAGCCGTACCGGGTGGATTTCGGCCCCGACAGTGGTTCAGAACCGACTGTCTCCGAAAATTACCAAAATTTACCAAAAAATAGGAAATAAAATTTCAAGACTAAAACTCAACTAGAGTTTTGTCTAATTCTTTACCGAAATTTCCCAGAAATTCATTTTCGAATATATAATTAATAAAAATATTAATAAAATCTTATAATTCGAAATCGTAAAATTCGCGGTGTTACAGCTTTGGTCATGATACTCTGATTTGTAACTCAGTTTTGCAATGAGTTACCATTATTTTTCCTTCTGCAACTTGTTGCCTTAGGTAGTGATACCTTGTCTCGATATGCTTGCTTCTGCTGTGTGAAACATGGTTCTTAGCTAAGTCTATTGATGACTTGTTGTCTATTAATAATTCAATACCATTCTCATTCTTGATGTCGAGTTCCAACAGAAGTGAAGTTAGCCATGAAGCTTGACATGTTGTAGCATAAGCAGCTATGTATTCGGCTTCACAAGTTGACAATGCTACTACCCATTGCTTCTTAGATCACCATAAAATTGGGGCACCTCCCATCAAGAATAAATATCCCATAGTGCACTTTCTGTCTAGGATGTCTCCGCACCAATCTGAGTCTGTGTAGGCCAATGGTTTTCTCATCTTGATGTGGAAAGACTATGCCATAGTTTAAGGTGTTTTTCAAGTATCTCAAGATTCTCTTGGCTGCTAGCATGTGTGAGTGTTTTGGTTTGCTCATGAACCTGCTGATTACCCCTACACCATAGCAAATCTTAGGTCTTGAGTGACATAGGTACCTTAGGCTTCCTACAATTTGTCTAAATATGATTTCATCAGTAGCAGCTTCTTCATCACAGTTTCCCAGCTTTAAATTTGTCTCAGCTGGTGTTTCAGTGGAGTTGCATCCTATCATCTTGAATTTGATTAGGACTTCAAGCAAGTATTTCCTTTGGTGCATGAACAAGCCTTCTTTAGTGGATTGAAATTCCAGACCAAGGAAGTAAGACAATCTTCCTAGATCTGTCATTTCAAATTCTTTCTCGAGGTTCCCTTTGAATTCTTCAATTCCTTTTGGACTGGTCCCTGTCACAAGTAAATCATCTACATATAAACAAATGAACAAAGCATCATTGTTCTAATCAATCAGCTTGATGTACACACTATATTCCACTGTGCATTTCTGTAAACCAGACTCAGATAGGAACTTGTCTATCCTTTTGTTCCAAGCTCTAAGGGTCTACTTTAATCCATGGAGAGCCTTGTTCAATCTGAGTACTTTCATTTCATTCCCTTTGCTGACAAAACCAGGTGGTTGTGAGACATAGACCACTTCTTCTAAAGGACCATTTAGGAATGCAAATTTTACATCCAATTGCCATAGACTCTAGTTCTTCCAGCTAGCAATAGCTACAACGAGTCTTATTGTTTCCAACCTTGCTGCTGATGCAAAGACCTTTGAGTAGTCTAATCCTTCTTTCTGCATAAATCCTTTAGCAACTAGCCTTGTTTTATGTTTAGCTATAGTGCCATCAAGTTTCAATTTTACCTTGAAAATCCATTTGACATTAATTGGCTTCTTGTTTGATGGTAAGTCCACCAGCTCCTAAGTGTTATTCTTTTCTATGGACCTGATTTCATCTTGCATAGCTGCTCCCAAAGTACTATCGTCTATAGCTTCTTCAAGATTGATGGGTTTTGCATCACCAAATAGAGCCATCTATTTGACTAGTCACCTTCTTGATCTATGGCATCATCAGGATTCAACTCATAGTCTGCTAACCAATTTGGAGGATTTCTTATCCTTATTGGTCAATTTCTATTTGTTTGAGATGTTGAGTTAGTGTCCATTCTCCTCTCATTCATCTCTACATCATCATCAGGTTTCCAATCAATTTATAGCCTTGCCAAGGGAGTAGGATTTTCCCTATTCCCTTTCCACGAGTTTAGCTCATCAAAGTATACATCACTGCTGAAAGTCACTTGATTTGTCTCAGGGTTGTATAGTTTGTAGGAACTTGTGGAGTTGTAGCCTAGTAGGATCATTGCTTCAGCCTTATTGTCAAGTTTCTTTCTCAGCTGATCTGATATATGTCTATAACACAAGGACCCAAAGATTCTCAAATGTTTAACAGATGTTTTTGCTCCTGACCATGCTTCTTCAGGTACTTGGCCATTAAGTCTCTTGGTTGGACACCTGTTTAATATGTATGCAGCAGTGGTTGCTGCTTCTCCCCAGTATTCATGTGGAAGTTCCTTGTCTCTTATCATGCTCCTAACCATGTTCAAGATGGTTGTATTTCTCCTTTCTGTGATTCTATTGTGTTGAGGTGTGTAGGGGGTTGTTACCTCATGCACAATGCCTTGAGTTTTGCAGAACTCCTCAAATTATCCCGAGTTGAAGTCTCCACCACCATCTGTCCTTAGAACCTTTATGCATTTTCCTAATTCCTTTTCAACCAAGGCTTTGAATTGTTTGAATACAGAAAGTGTTTCACTTTTAGCCTTTAGTAGGGACATCCACAACTTCCTGTTGAATTCATCAACAAAAATGATGAAGTATTTGCTTCCTCCCAATGAAGGTGTGTTAAAAGGACCATACACATCAGAGTACACTACATGTAATTGTTCTTTTGCTCTTGATGAAGTGTAGGCATTGAAGGATGATCTTGTTTGCTTGCCTGAATTATTGGTAATCCTGTTACCAAAGCCTTTGATCTCAACAAGCTTAAGTCTCTGAAGTTCAAGTGCTCTAGTCCCAGATGCCATAGCCAAGAGTCTTCTGATAGGGAGGTTGCAGGTAGGCACTAAGATTCAATTGTTTTGAGACTAACTTCAAATGTTCTGTTTTGAGCTAGAAGTGCCTTTAGTATCAACTTGCTTTATGCATCAAATATCTTCACCACTCCTTGATGCATTTGGACTGAGAAATCCTTTTCTATCAGTTGTCCAATGCTAAGAAGGTTGCTTTTCATGTTTGGAACATATAGCACATCAAAAATCAAAGCATTCCTACCATCTCTTCTGCTTATTAACACATCACATGTCCCTTCTGCTTGGATCAATCTACTGTCGGCAAATCTCACACTACATTTCCTTTGTTTATCAAAGTTCACTAGCCAATTTCTTTTTCCAGTCATATGATTTGAGCACCCCGAGTCTATGTACTATTTGCCCTCATTGCTTGATTCATTGTTTGTGACCATCATCAACAACACAGGTTCATCTTCTATCATTTCAGTGCTTTCTTTCTTGGCTAGGTAAGCTTCACTATGATGTTTGCCTTGTTTCTCATACTGGCTTGAGGGTGCCTGACACTCATTACTAAAATGTCCATTCTTGTCACAATTGAAGCATTTTAGTTCCTTCCTATCCACCCTCTTTTTGTTGTTCTGCCATCTTTGATGACCAACTCTTCTTGTTGAAAATTTTGCCTGATTTGTTTCATATCTTTCTTGATCAGAGAGTTGAGGTGATTTGAAATTCCCTCTTCTCTAATCCTTTCCTCTTCCTCTACTCCTTTGTCCACCTTTGTTGCCATTAATCACCTCTTCTTGTGGTTTGAGCTTGTAGTGCTTGTTCAATTGGTTTCTCTGTGGACCTCTCCAAGATTCTATGTTCATGTGCTTCAAGAGAGTCTTGGAGATCCACAATCTTCAACTCATCTATCTTCTTGGATTCTTCAATTGTAATGACTATGTGATCAAACTTTGGGCTTAGTGTTCTTAAGATCTTCTCCACTATTATTTGATCTGCCATCTTCTCATCATTGGCCTTCATTGCATTGGTTTGGCTGGTTACACGGTTGAAGTATTATGCAATTCTTTCACTTGGTTCCATTTGCATCAACTCATATTGTCTTCTCATGGTTGTAGCCTCACTTTCTTCAACTGTTTAGCTCCTTCATTACTTTTCTCAAGAATTTCCAAGGTTTCTTTTGCTAACCTTGCCTCTACAATCTTCTCAAAGTGTGCTTCATCTACACATTGATGTAGCAGGAACATTGCTTTGTAATCTTTCTTTTTGATTTCTTCGTATAGCACTCTTTGTGCTTCTGTGATCGGGTGTGCAATGTCTGGGATTCCATCTTCCACAATCTCACTCACTTCTTGGAATCCCATGATGGCTGACATTTGAATCCTCCACTTGTTCCAATTGTTTCCATCGAGTATAGGGAGATTTGCAAGGAATTTGGTTTGGCCCATTGTTCTTGAACCTTGCTTTTGATACCAATTTGTTAGAGTATGAAGAAGGAAGAAAATCGAAGAAGAAGAAAAGAGAATGAAGAAGAATTAAATGAGTTGTTGAAGGTAGTTGAAAGAGTTTCTATTTCAGGAATTTTCAATGTAGTTAAAGTAGGTATTCAAAGACTATTTATAGTAAGCCTTTCAAAACTAACATAACTATCATAATTGATTTTTGAATTACAAACTAACAATATAGACCCTTCAGGTAAATAGGCTGAGATAGAAGACAAAAGGGTTTGCAAAGAGATTTGACACATAAATTCTATTCTTGTGTGAGTTGTGTCATAAAGTAATAATTCCATTATGTAAATCTGAACCAAAAGTTCCTTTGATGTGTTCAAAGCCTAAATGATTGGCATTGTTCTATTATTTGCTGCACTAAAAGAATGCAGATAGTCCTATGACTCAATTTTTTGTGCTAAACAAGCTTTCTATAACTTTGAAGTTAAAAGATAAATTGTAACTAAACAGAATTATAATCATACTTCCTGGAGATTTGTGTCCCTTCCTTCCAAAACACTCTTCAAGCAGATCTTGTCAGTTGTCACCTTAACGCGAAACGAAGCCTGAAAATAAGTTTGATTCTCAGAACTCAAAGTATTGCTTCATTTGAAACAAATTGAAATACTATCAGGCAAGAACATTATAACCAATGTGCATAAAAGATTGTCGGGATGAACAACTAGACATTTACATAAACCGACTCATATGAAATCAGATTAATTAATGAATAGACTTAAGATATGCTTAAAACAAAACTTCTAATTTTTATCCAAAGAACAATGAATTTAATCCTTGCAAGAATCCAATGGACTTTAAGGTTACAATAAATCACATTTATTATTACAACCTTACAATAATTTTTGTGAAAGAAGGGCGAAAAAAGGAGATTAAAACACTCACATTTGCCAGAACTACTTGTTTCAACTTTCAAGGTTACAATAAATCAATAATGTTCACTTCTTTACTAGCCCAACCAGTATTATTACACCTTAACTAACCATGATTCAGCTTTAATTCAGTGCTTAGAAGAAGTAACATAAAAGAAAAATAAGTACAGTAGCAAAAGACCAAATGTAACATATGAATAATGCAGCCAACTACATATTTAAGACATCTAAAGGGGCCATCTATTACCTTATCAGAACCAAATTCAATCACATCAGATGGGAGAAACGATCAGGGTAATTTGGATGTGGCCTATATCACCTTCCTCCATTGCTGAAAATAAAATTAGAATGAAAAAAAAAATGCATTTTCACTGCTACAAATCAGTCAAGAAGAAGTGGCACCATCCTTATAGTTAATTTGAGCATGGATTTTAAAAACCTTAAAAAGAGAAACTTTGTTGCATGATGTTCAAGACCATTATGCGTGGAACCATGTTTAATTCAGGTCATGATAAATTGTGTTACCTTGGGTAAAGGTATCATGATTGAATTGCCTATATAACCTTCTTGCTACTGCAATCACAACAAATAATAGAGAATGGGTTGAAAGTTCAAAGAAAATATTTTCTATATAATTGAGAATGGAACAATGCAACTATTGGTGATAAAGAAGCATGTAGATTGGAACAAAATATAAAAGATCAGCTATCATTTCTTCTTAGTAAGGAAATATAAAAGTAACTATGTTTGAGCAACATACTTTATCCAAGAGCCTGTAACATAGTGCTCTAGCTTAATGTTTGGAGCTGCAGAATAGCATCATTTTTCATGTTGTGAGTCAATGATGGAAGAAAAATTGCAAAACTTGGAAGTACTTCAAAAATTCAATTTTGCATGACAGGACAGGAGTACTAAGAATAATTAATGATTAAAATTATATAGCAAAAACATGTGGGTTTGATCATTATTTCATTACTTTTTTCCACCTAAGATTCAATTCAACATCAAAGGCCTAATCTTGTTAATAAGAAACCTATGCCAAGTCTTCCATGATGTGGTATCCTAAACTTGGTCAAAAACTGTAGAGATGATGAATTTGTGGGCAGGTTATCAATTTGAAGTGTCATCACCTCTACTTTATTCTTCATTATCTCTTTTAAAAACTGAAACTCGGACATGAGACTTTAAATGACGTGACAAAATACTATTCGTTTCGACAAGATTCGGAACAACAAATTCATATTCATATTGGTCATGCCAAGAGCCAGAAATCCACTAGTCATTTGCCCTTCTCTATTTTACCTTAGCAATGCATTCATAAGATAACTTTTCCATATATGAGAGGCTAGAAAGAAATTCTCAACAATGCTAGTCCTACTGATGATTATTGTTAAGTATAGACTATTCTAAACAGGTGTTTAATCTCCTTTTTTCTTCTGAGAGAAAAATCAGAAATAGGAAAATATTTGCTTTGTATAGGAAACACCAATATATGCAAAAGGTGAAAGATAATAACCTCTCAGAATGAAGGGTCGTTACCAATATTAATACTTCACTGTTAATACCTTCTGTCAAGTTATCAAATTGTTCCACAATTTTCTTTCATTGGACAAATTGGTTTTTGAATATTATGATGCTCAATTGAGTCCAAACTTCTATGGATTAAATTTTACTATGAAAAAATTTAAAATACCAAATTGTATCATCGAATTTTTTTTTGGATGATTTGATAACTTATGTTAGGGATCAAATTGTTATGGGAACAAAATTTTCAAAAAGTATTTTCAAACTTTATTTTTTTCGAGGTTGAAATCTGGTCGTGCAAAAAGTGGGGCTTCATTTAGAAAATCTTAGTACCTTCAATTGAAGTCATTAGTCATCAATCATCATGAGGAATACTAGTAGTACTAAGTCTTTTCTACATTGTCCTAGAATCAAACTCTGGTACTATTCAAATGGAGGAGCTACATGAGAATTGTGAATAGTTTACATTTAGAAACATATGCAGATCAAATAATTGTATCTACCAAGGGTACCAAGAAGAACTGCATAACCCTATCAAAGAGTGAAGAGTGCCAATTAAATCTTTTATTACTTTTTTCTCTAATAGACAACAAATATTTGAATTTGAATTTATGTACCTTAGGAAAGGACACACACTTCATAATAGTTGTCATCACCATATCCATGCTCCTAAATCCTAATGATATTTATTGTAACAGTTTATAATGTTTTTATATTCATATATCCATTAATCCATGTCGTATTGTATCTTCCTTATGTCCAATTCTGGCAAGATTATATTTTCATTCATAGGATCCCAATGAAGTCACAGAAATGAAGGTACTGGTTCTATAGCAGTCTAGCAGATGGTGAATTGCACAGTAGGAACTAGAGATAGGACATGTTTAATTCAGGATGTGTCACAACCCCATAAATGCAATCATGATTGAACTGTCATTTCACACAGTAACTAGTGTTGGTGAAACTCTACATAGCCCCAATGATCTAAAGATAACATGAAGTCCTAAGTTGAAGAAAAGGTGAGTGTGCACACTCCCAATAGTGAAGTGCATAAAAACCAAAATTTCTAAGTTATAACCCACAATTTATTTCTTTTGGATTGATAATATAGTAAACAAAAACTCTTAACAATTATTGAATTTACAAAATATCTATAAGTAGATATTCATGGGGAAAACCAAAGATGAAGACATTCATGCTAACTGGTAAAAGAAATGAGTAAAGGTGGAAACAGGTCAGACCGCATGTCATGGGCTATTACCTGGCCTATAACAGTCTACGTCAGACCAGACATTTTTTCACGAATTGGTCAGACTCGGGTTTTCTAAAAAGATTGTTTAGCTTAATATGTCAGACTTTTGGCCACTTAAAAGGCCTATTAAACCTAACAAATCAGCATATTTAGTTATATTTTATACTATTTGAATATAAGTAATATTATTATATATATAATATTAATATAAAAATGTATATAAAAATATAATTTAATTATTATAATTAGATAGACCTAAATAAAAATAAGCCTATAAGCCCATTAAAATGTAGACATGGTAACTTATTTAATGAGCATATAGTATAATAGGCCTTTAAACAGACTAACAAGTCACTCTAGGCTTTGAAATTTTTTTAAACAGACTAACAAGTCAGGTCCAGTCTCATATATGCTATATAGGTTGGACATGTTTAAGGCAAAGTCTGGTCTGGTCTGACCTGTTACCACATGAGTATGGGTATGACACATTTTCCTCATGTTTAATTATTTTTACACATCATAAATTATTGTTTATAATGATGAGTGTTATATTTTCATATAAAATCAGTGTATATATATCCTCTTATATGTTATTTTTCTTGTGGTATAAGAATATTTATAAGAGGGTATTTATTTTTGTAAAATTAAAAATCATTCAATGATTATATGGTCACTTAAAATATTTATTTAATCTTGATATATAGTTTAATCACTTAGATTCGCACCTAATATATTATATAAATTTTGACAATGTGTGTGGCTAAGGCCCATTGCATGTGGCTGGCGTTTGGGGTTATCAGTCAGAGGATATGACATGATAATTGCAAGGATATGTTTTATGCAACTCAGGACAATGTCTCACAGCTCATGTCTATTGTCTTGTTCTCATTTTAACACAACCTTTTATGACACTCATAATTTCACCCCTATTATAATGGTCCTTATTTTAAGAAAATGGCTCCGTTCATTTTAATTGGAGTTATATGAAATGTCAAAACCTATAGTTGTCCATATATAATGGTTGTACATTTGTACATATTCTTACAAATATTGATTGTGATAGAAAATGTTACTTAAAAGTTAAGACAAAATATCCATGATTGCCACTACTAAACACTTGACAAAGATGGATGATAAGATTAAAAATTTAAGATGTCATTTTACTGAATATAGCAATACAATCAGTGATAGCTGAATTTATAGCATCTAATTTAAACATTATAGCTGTCACATATTAATGCAGACTCGGATACTTTGGTGTGGTCCGTATTAACCTTACTAGGTGATAGAGTCATGAGTGGTCAAAATCTAATATCATTTATTTGTTGGGTGCAACTAATCTACTAAGGCTTATGTACTAACTAATATCATATCATTAATCAACAAAGTGTTGATCTAGTAGCATAAAGTCTCACTAGATTTTCAGAATTATCAAAAAGATAAAGACTTGTGAACAAATAGTTGTTAAGAGGGGCAACCATAAATCTCGAAAGAGATTAGTTTTTTACCTAAAAAGGTTGAGAATACTCTTGGTAGTACCAAAAGAAATATCATATCATAATCAACCTCATTTAAAACCTGAAGGAGGAAGTAATATTAAGCCAAAACATGTTCACTTTTTCATATTCAAAGCAGCAACATAATAACAGAGAAATTTTCCATGAAGAACTCTGGTTCCTCCCAGAAACTGGGTTCATTTCTAAGCCCAATTTCATCAAACCATAGAGAGAAAAACATTGGGAGCCAAAAGGGTTGGAGCTCAGAGAGAGTGTTGCAACCAGCAAGTAGCAGCCATAGGCATGCTAGTGTGTCTGGCTTGACACCAATCAGTAGTGGAAGAACAATGCCTTCAAAATGGGATGATGCTGAAAGATGGATTTGTAGTCCTCTTTCAGGCTATGCTAATAACAGAAATTCATCATCATATGCTCAACTTCATAGGAGACCAAAATCAAAAAGTGGTCCAATTGTGCCTCCAGGAACAGCATACTACTACTCAAATTATTCACCTACAATTCCACTTCGCCAAGGTTTGGTTGTGAAAAACTTAATGGCAGGTTCCCCTTTTACGACAGGAGTATTGGCACCAGATGCTCTTTCTATTCACCATTTTGATGCACATGATACTGTTTTTGGTCCCCGTTATGATATAGACAATGGTATACAATATTCTAGTATTGTGCTCAATGAAAATGGTGTAGGTCTCCCATCAGTTTCTAGTGCCCCCACTTGGTCTGAACTGCTATGTGGCACATCTTCGCCTAATTCTCAAGGTATGGAGTTCTTTTTCAGAAGCACCATAATTAAAGTTACTTTGCATATTCCATATAAGATACTGTTTTTAGATCAATTGATAAATGTTAGTGCTTAGTGAAAGTTGTTTAGAAGACAGATTCATGAATCAATTTTGCGTTGTGTCAAGTGTATGCATTGGTACTTGGTTGATCATATATCACTTGGTTCAATTTGACAATATAAGTATGGTCTTGGCATCTTGGGTTATCTATGGAGATAAGTCACATGGAGGAATGTAACCAATGATTTATTTGGCTTGATATGCTTGTTGAGTATGAGAGCAATAATCATTGATGATTATACAAGGAAAAATAAATGAGCTCATGAACTATTTTTATGTGCTAGAATAGTTGCCAAAGCTTCTACAATGGTATCATAATCCAGATACTACAACTCTGTTAATATATGAGCATCTACGTCTGTAAAAAGTTTCAATTTATTTTCATTTGCAGATGAGGAAAATGATGGAACTAAGCATGAGGAAACAGCAATATCTCCCTTCCCGAAATGTGATAAAGGTACCCAAATGAGCCCTCCGGAGAGCGATGATGATGCACACTCATCTCCAAAATCTTCTGCTACTGGATCCATGGATCAACAAAATTGCCATTCTACTAAGTTAGAGGTTAGAGATGTGCAGGTTGACAGTGAAGAAACTGCCCTTAGGTGGTCCAAGAGTAATGCTGAAATCCGAGCTTCATGTTGGGATATTGCAGAGTCAACTTTGGACATTTCCAAGTATGTTCTGCAAAAAAATCATTGCTTAAGATCATTATTAGCAAAAGAAACATTTGTTGAACAAAGGAGATATAATGACATTGTTTTATTTATGTATTTGTCCTTGAACTTGTATTTTGGCTCAGGTTTCAGAGAGAGGAAGCGAAAATCACTGCATGGGAGAGTTTGCAGAAAGCAAAGGCTGAAGCTGAAATACGAAAACTTGAGGTCTTTTACTTTCTATAATCACAACTTATATATTGAACTTTCTAAGTTTCGCATTAGCCTAACACAAATTCATATTGTCTTGTGAACAAGCAAGATATCAATACATGAAGGAAAGTTTCATACCTATTTGTTTGACAATGGCATTTGTAGTAGTGTTTCTTGATCACGAAAACGTAACTTTTGACGCAGATGAAATTGGAAAAGAAAAGAGCTTTGTCAATGGACAAGATAGTAAACAAGCTAAGAAGGGCGCAAACGAAAGCTGAAAAGAAGAGAAGCTTAATACCTGTACAACAGGGCCAGCAGATTTCCAAGCCTTGGAAAGTATTTTCATTCCCCAAATATGGCCACATATGGTCTCCAATCACATGCTTCACCACCACCATTGATCCGTGAACACCATTCATCCCATATATGTGAAGTCTTCGAGGTTTTCTCCCTGTAACTCAATAGAAATGTCATATTTTCCTAGGTCCTTGTTGATTTGTCTCAATGGCATTTGATGTATTTGGCATATATGTTTATGAGAGACCATGCATTAAGCATTGGCAATGTTTAAATGTCCACCCTGTACAATAAATCAATATACATATTCATCATAACGATGAGATATGACCTCAGACAACATCTTTCGTAGTGATTGACCCTAATTAAGTCCAGTCCAGTCCAGTTTTCAGTTTCAATGCTGGAAATTTAGAAAACATTTCCTACTTCTTCCTAGGTCCATTTCCATATACTATGGGACCAAAGTTAACAGCAGCTGTTAGCAGAACTGCGAAATTCATTTGACAAACTCTTCTAAAACCAGTAAACATCACATAATCATTCCACTAGAATCATCAGGAGGTTACATAACTACAAAACGTTTTACTATTTTTCAAGAGTTGGGATCCACTTACTCTAAGAGTAAGTCTAAAACTTACTCCAAGAGTAATTTTAAAACTTACTCATCATCCTAACCATCAATTCTATGGATATCTAATGTTTAAATCTATTCACTAATTCAAACCATTGAATTTCCCTGGAATTTGTGGTAGGATGAGAAGTAAGTTTAAAAACTTACTCTTGAAGTAAGTGGATTCTCCTCATTTTTTTCAATATGTAGTGTATATTGCAAATAAAATTTGAGAAAACATGTCTACGAAAATCACACATGGGGAAATATTTCATTTCCAAACCTATTTTATATCACACTTACAAACATGTAAAAGAACTAAATCTTCACAAGGCATCACTTAAATAAGTGTCAACATTATTTTGAATAAGCCACGTTTTTTATGTGTATCAAATAGATCCGGTTGAAGAATATCTTTGCCTTGTGCGCTGTAAATATTGAAGCCCAGATTCACTAAGTATAAAAATGTGAGTAAAAGAAAATACTAATCTATTATGGATCATATGCATCAGCGTGATCAACCCTTCTTGTATGAAGTACACAATGAACAAATCAAAGCAAGAAAGTTGACATTGGCATACTAGAATAAATCAAACCAATCTCATGGCTGTAAAGATAACTAATACATATAACTGGATAGAAGAAAATAAAATGTTAAAAAAGATGAAGAAAAAGGTATTTCTTTGTTACCATAGATAAGGTAAAAGGTAATCTTGTTAAATCAGCTGCATAGGGAGGAAGAGAGAAGGGAGAGG
>NC_032025.1:2244747-2398326 GCF_001865875.1 Lupinus angustifolius
CCAGAAGCATGAACAGGATCTGCGAAAAAATTCGAATCGGGGCTCCGCCCGGAACCCCAAACAAGTGGGCGCTGCCCCCCTGTAACCCCCCAGCCAACTCACCGCGGAGTTGGATCCGCGAAAGCTGTGGCCTTAGCAAACCTTGCTCTTGATACCATGTTAGATCAGCTGCATAGGGAGGAAGAGAGAAGGGAGAGGAGAAGAAGAAGAGAGAAGGGAGAGGAGAAATGCAAAATGGAATTAATAATGGAGATAAGGCCAAAGGGCCAATACATATAGGAAGTTAAGTAAATACAAAAAGACTAGACTACCCTTTACTAATAACTAAAATACATTTAACAAATCTTATAATGTTATAATCATTTATAGTACATGTCCTGGACCACAGTTTGCTGGCATCCATATCAGCATGACACCGATTATTGTACTCCTTAACCCCACTGCAAAAGAAAATAATGAACAATCAAAGGCTAAAGAAACAGGTGATGCAACTAGATTCAATACTGCAAATGTTTAGTGACAGTGCTTAGATGCAACGAGGATTTGCGCAATGTTTTTACACTGATACAAAAGCATTTCATACAAGTAGCTATAGTTTTTAACAAGTGCAATACAAATAGGAGCAGTAAGGGGGTTAATCAATATAACCAGATAATACAATCAATAAAAAACAAATTTCACAGAAGTTAATCAATACAACCGATATATGGAAAACATGGACTCACCTTCATGACAATGCAGTCTTCCACTTCACCATATTTGCTCATATATTCCTATTTTTTTGGTATTGAATTTATAGATTTTGATCTAATTTCCTAATTTTAGAGAGTTATTATTCAAAAGTAATAACTTATCCATTATTGTCTAACATAGTATGCCATGGCTCACAAATTTATAAATTGCAATGGCAATTATGCAATCTATCATAATACTCGTCTGAAATCCATAAATTACCGAATGTATTTCTCTGTCAGTTTTGCCAGTATTTCTTGTACATGATGGTAGGAAGGAAAGATAGAGAAAACTCAGCTTATCTTCAAAAACTCACTACTTCACATATTAGGCCAGCATATTTAGATTTTGTTCTACTACCAATAGTATCCTTTACCTTTTAGTAAAGAATTAATCAGTGGTTGCCCCTTCCAAACAATCAAATCCTTGATTTTTTGATTATCTTGTGATCTAACGTGACACTTACTCTATTAGACCAACGTCTTCTTGGCAGAGTGTATTTAATTAAGTTATAATGAATTTTAACATTTGATAAACAGAAGCTTGTGATTAAAAATTGACGAATAATATATTATTCATTTAAAAAAGGTGCAAACTTTGCTCTTTCTTGGATGGCCCCACGATATGAAATAATTTCTTTCACCATTATTATATGTAACTTGGCTTTGCAAATTCAAATATGCCTGCGTAGAAATGTAAAGAATTGAAAAAATCCATTAATGTTCATACAGATTTAGTCTATGAGAACTTGATTTTGCTTGAAAAGAACGAAGAAAAGGTTAAAAAGACAACTACTTGTTCGTCTGAAGTGGCTGTATTCTCAAATTCATTTTTTCTTATTTCCGATACAATCTGATATCACAAATCATATATAATAGAATGAACAACCATATTCCACTTATAAAATTAACCTATATGTTTGCCTACTTCATAAAAAAAATGACATACGTCACAAATTGTAATTTAAAGTGATAGTTTGTAATGTAGGTCACTTTTCTCTGCGTTGATATCTTAGGAAAAAATATATTTTTGTTCTAATTATATATTATGTTCTCTGAAGAATATCAAGTAATTGCAAATCAATGTTAGAATTTAAGTTTAGTTAAGTTAGCAATTGATCACTACATTTACCTTTTAATTTTTATTTATTTGAAGTTTTAAACAAACTATATAGTATTTTTTTGGTATTATTATAGATATCTTTTACCTTATACGTAAGGAACTAAATTTTTTTAAAATTTGTGGCTGTTTTTTTTGACAAATGTTACTTTCAAAAATCAAACTTTTAACATTTTAATCATTTTAGGATTTAGTAAGGCTTTATCCTACTAGACTACTATGGTTCACGAGATACTATTTGGTGCCACTAATACAAGAGTCTACTATACATGCTAGCAAACGAAGGAAGAGTGGAGCTTGTTCCGATATTCCCTATAGGAAACTGTCACGCAAATTGGGCAGAGATATAAGATAGATATTCTTACATGTTTGATGGTTTATATATTCTAAATAAAAAATAATTCAAAAGCTACTTTTTTATAAATTTTAATTTGTCAAGAATTTACAATATATATTAAAATATACACAAGGTGAAAGGGAAAGATAAGAACAGGATAGGAGGAATGTGTCAGAGGAGGATACAATGCACTATATAGAAAGCGATAAGGTGCAGAGATAATGAGATAAATGCATATTATGATTGAAGAGAGTCATCTTGATTCATTAGTTTCTATGCAATAATAATTAAAAATCTCATCAAGATTGGTGTGTTGGGTGGGACCCCATTGGACTATTTCACATGGGTCGAATTTTCTAGAGTGGCGTGAATTCTCCATTTCTCCATCACTTACTTGTTCTCTTTTTCTTTTTTATATATATGTGTATATATAGATTTTATCACATAAATAGAGTAAGAAAAAGGGACATATCTGAAGCATGATATGGAGACATGGACAGACAAATTATTTGACCTTGCCTTGGGAGGCAATTAACCTACTCTTCCTATAGATACTCCTTTTTCTTCTAGAAGATCAGAAAGGAGATATATAATTAATCTAGTATTATGAATGGTTATCAAAACTCAATATGAGATAGGTCAAAGTTTTTCATTTTGAGCATCCATGTCTTATAAACTCTAAAATATTAATTAGACATTACAGCAGTATAGTATACATACAGCACTTCATATGGAAGGTTTGTATTTTGTAAGTAACGCATAAATTGCACCCAAGTTCACCCTCTTCCTAATTTTGGTAGTCACATATGATCAATTTTCTACATATGATTCATTCTATATTAGGGTAAAAACTCAAATCTAAAGAAATGTGTTCAGAGTGAGCTCACACATCACTCAGGTGTAATGTATCACGTAGCTCAACTTTACAGATTGTAAAGGAGAACAACATAGAGGCTATTTGATACTAAAACTAATGACATTATTTTTTATGTGTCTCTTTTTACATGAATTTATTACACTAATGTATATAGAGAAATAAACACAATATACAGAAAACATATTTAAAATAAGTGTTTACTTTCACCATATATAACATTTTCATGTACAAACGTGAGAAGATATTTTGTATGTAAACAAGGTTACAAACTCACTTCACTTATTGAAACAGTACAGTGATATAAATGGTCAAATTACACCAAAAAATAATTATTTCAAATCGAAAGTACTAACTATATTGACAACTTAATTTCGATTTTGAGAACCAAATTGATATCTTCTTTCAAATTGAGAAATATTCTGTATTACATAAAAATTCTTATTGTATTAAAAGGTGGGATATGATGAGCAACTGTTATATTATGCATATCAGTTATAAGTGGATTGGGTCTGTTACATGCAATTGTGTAAAGGGTGCATATCAGTATACTATTAGGATTCATTTGATCTTCATCCTTATCTATCAACCAAATTTCCCTTCTCTCTATAAGCAGAATACACCATTAATTTAACAAGGTTTACAACCCTTCACTAAAGCAGAATAATTCAAATTCAAATCGGTGTTGCACATTGGGAGGCCAACAACATTAACAGCTCTACTTGCCCCTGCCTGTTCAAGAGTCTTCACTTGTTTCTTCAAGAACTTCACATAATGTATGGCTTCATCTAACATAGAAGCTGTGTCCATTTTGGTTCCACCAGGCACTATTCTCTGAAGTATCCTTATCTTCTCGCTTATTCTTTCCCTCCTGTGTCTCGCTGCCACACTCTGCGGGTCCTTTGAAATCTTCACGTTCCTTCTCTTTGGTGGCTTCACAGATTCTGGGTCTATCTGAATAGGTTGCATCACCGCCATTCGGAATATCATTTCTCTCATTGCCGCCATTGAATTCTTTTTCTCAGATGGAAATGAATGGTTTGGGATAAAGGATGGTGTAGTCATTAGAGGATTGTTACCAAAATTAGAAGATGTTGGTGGTGGTGCAACATTTGAGTTTATTGCACCAGAGAAGTAATCGTTTTCTGGGTAGGTTAGAGTAGTAGTGTTATAAAAAGGGTCACTTAATAATTCATGAGGTGGGAACTTATCCGTTTGCATCATCATTGCCATCATGTCCATACTGTTGCAGTCACTAGCTGAAGTTTTCAGTATATCCAAATCCATGAATTTCACACTGCTGCAGTAGTCAGAGAAAGAGAGACAAGAAGGAATGGAAGGAAAAAGGGGTTGGAGAAATATATGGGAAATTGAAGATGAGAAAAAGTAAGGAGGAAAGTATGGGAGTGCAGAAGAAATTATAGGGTAAGAAGTGTTATGGAAGTAGGGTTTGTATCAGAAGAGATAAATATTGAGGAAATGGAGAAAGAATAAAATAGTGGAGAGGGTGTGCAGAAAGTGCATGACTATTATCTCTGACCGACAAACATCAACAATATAGGTTAGCAATGCATATCCTAAGTGGAAGGCCTTTTATAGCAACTTGCTGTCAATATTTTATGCATGAATATAGGCAAAGAAAATCTATGAATTTCATTATACTAATTCATGATGGATGGATGGATTGGACGGGTACAAGCTATAAATTATCTATGTTGGAATCATCTCAAATTGACTCAAAAAAGTTGAAGTTTCTAATTAAACTCATGGCCAAGATTGTGGATGTCCTAAACTGTGTCAAACCATTGGGTCATGGTCTTGATTATGATACATATCATAATCCTAGATGTTATGGGAAAAAATGATAATAACATTATTGTAGAACCCTTTTTTTATAAGTATTGTAGAACCCTTTTATATTAATATATATATCGATATGTATATAATTTCTTTTACATTTATTTTTCTTTCTTTGACAATTCTCTCTTTGGTGTAAAAAAGATCCATTACAATTTAAAAATCCCTGGTCGAGTCTGCCCATGATATGTGGGGCTATCTATTAGTTTCTTTCATCATTGATTTATATCTTGGTTCAATTGTTGAATGCTGGTGCATGAACCTCCTGCTTGATTCAAAGTTTATATATGCGATGCTTTTTATTACCTAAAAGCTCTTTCGAATTGCCTTGATTGTTTTACCACTTTTTTCTAAGATAATAATAATAATAATAATGCCCCGAAGAAGGTAGCCCCACAGTCACATGAGATTTGTCAGAATCTGGCGAGATAAATTGCCTTCGTTACCGGCCAAATGTGCCGCAAAGACAGAGATGAGAATATGAGATAAGAGGGCGCATGAAGTGGACCCAACTAGGGCTGACCATGAGCTTGGTTGGTCCGGGTAAAGTTTGTATGTTATCTAATCCTAAATGTTGATGAAGTCATTTTTAAGAATCTTGATTTGGTCACATACTCAAAGCTAACTCAATCCTAAATGTTGACTGAATTCAATACTAGATTTGATTAAATATAATGCATATCATGTTGAGATAAAGTCTTCTCAATATTATTTTATTATTATAAATATATAACTTAACATATAAATTGATATATGTATAGATATTAGAGATATTACTAATCAGATATTTGTGATGAAAAATTAGAAAATCAATATTATTTTTAACCAAATAGATGTTATTATTCTATACATGGTTGAATAGATACATAAAGTATAATGAATGAGTAATCATAGAACGGACTCAACCAATCACATAATGTTTATCTCATACCAATAAGCCTAATTTTTAAAGATAAACTTGACTCTAGATCTGATAAAACTTGAAAGTCAGGTGAGGAGGTAGCAACTATCCTGCTCATCTAGGGATGGCATGGGCAGACACATGTAGTAGCTACCCGCTACCCGTTTTAAAATAGGAGGACATTACTCATACCCGTTCGTACCCATATGGGTACATGTGTGCGGGTATTTCTGGGTACCCGCAAGTTTTCTATATTATAAATGAATTTTTAATTTTTTACTTCTATTATATTTTAAATGAGATAAAACTTAATTATTTTTGTACCTTTTGATTGAATGTTTTACAAAAATGCTAAATTTATTGGTGATTTCTATTTGCGTGATTTTTTGTTTCCTTAACAAAAAATATATATTTTCTTTGTAAAACATGTGTGTTTCTAACATATAATAATATTTGTAGGGTACTTCACCACCAAACTCAATAAAATATGTAAACAAAGTAAAAGGAAAAAAATGTACATAATATAATGAATATTAGAATAATGTACTTTTTATTTTAATTAAATATAATATATTAATCATATAAATAACAAGTACCGCGAGCACAGGTACCATAATAGCCGTACATGCCCGTATGTACTACGACTATTTTTAAAAACTCGTTTATAATATTTGCGGGTACCCGTTTGTAACTCGTACCCATGCTCATACAGATTTTACCTACGGGTATAAGTTTTTTTGTCATCCATATAGTCATCCCTATACCCAACTGTAGATTATAAATGGAATCTAAAGTGCGAGTAGAAAAATTGCATATTTTTGTTTCAGACAATTAAAATAGTCAATAGAGCAGGCTGAACATTAAACATCAACAAAATCAAAATGAGAGGTCTCAGGTCTCATAATCTTGTGACAATTCATGCAATATTTTTTACTATTCATATATTTGATATAAATTGTATTTAAAAGATTGTGATATTATAACTATAGAC
Organism: Lupinus angustifolius; assembly: GCF_001865875.1. Taxonomy (NCBI): domain Eukaryota; kingdom Viridiplantae; phylum Streptophyta; class Magnoliopsida; order Fabales; family Fabaceae; genus Lupinus; species Lupinus angustifolius. Next base: position 2,251,559 of record NC_032025.1, read on the forward strand.
TGAAAAATAAATAAATTCATAAAAAGTATATGTTTTTTCCTTCCTGATTCATAAGTTTTCCCATAAATTAAACATCAACTTCAAGTCCCCAAGTAGTCATGCAGGTGCACGTGGCAACTCGAGGACAATTCCTCAGCATCGAGAGAAAATAATATTTGAAGCCACCGATTTCTTAACTTTAAAATCTCAACACCATGATGCACCTGAAACTAAAGTTTGTATTAGTAATAATAATTCTATAATAATCAAACTTCAACGGTTGAAACCTAAAATTTAACACCCATGGATATCAGGTTCCCATTCTCTCCCGCGGAGGTTGCAAATTTCTGAATGGTTCAGTTCGAAATATTCAGCCTTGACGAAATCATAGTTCCCCTTAAAATTTCAATTTCTGATCCGCTTTTGGAAATAAAAGTTATTGTTCTTGTTTGAGTTATGTCACGTAAATTTAATTGTCAGTGGTGCAATTCGAGCACGATGAAACCAAGGAGAAGGGTACGCCCAAGCGTCATCAACTACTTGGATTGACTATAACTTGGCCCAAGTTTGAGCCCAGCAGGAGATTTTTCTGAATGTTATGCTATGATTTTCACAAAAATAAAATAATATCATAACTTGGCCCAAGATTGACTATAAAGGAACAAAATTCGGTAAAGTATATTTTTTTGTATTATTAGATATATTTCCTATTTTTTAGGCACGAAACTAATCTATTTCGGGATATATGATTATTCATTCTAGCAAGTATCACTCTAAAAATCAAATCATTAATCTTTTAATATTATGAAGATCTAACAGAATCTTATCTTACTAGACGAATATGTTATTGGTTTTTGTATGTTGGATTTAAAATATATAGCATAATAATATTTTACTTTTCTTGCCTGCCTTTTTAGTTTTTTGGTTAGGGGTATTGAAGCTTATAGAGCTACCCCATTGGATTGCAATCAACATGTGAATATGAGGAAGGGAATTGGAGAGTGGCATGTGTATTTAAAACCACCGTTTATTCAGTACTGTTTATGTGCGTAGGGTAACATGCCAGAGATTCTACACTACTCTTCATTTCGAATCTCATAAATCTGCTACTCTTATGTTAACACCGTCCGATACATCCGATATATTTGGATTATTCATATGTTGACGAAAACGACGTCGAAGAAGTGGAATAAACGATGGAGCGTAACACAGGGGATAGGGAAGAGGGAACAGGTGGGGGCGCAGAGAGAGGGAGAGGCACGCGTTGATTGATGCATTGATGATACACAGCTGTAAACCAGTGAGTAAGGTCCCAGCTTTAGCGCCAACATCATGTGACTCACTCTGTCTCCTGTCAACACTGTCACCGCACCCTTCTCCGCACAAACAAACAATCGTCAATTAACTCAATTATAAACAACAAAATGTTTTGTTTTATATATTATTATTGTAACATTTATCATTTAAATTAATTATTATTTATTTTTTTAAAGTAATTCAAATAATTTGAGAATGATATATTAAATGTACATAAATTTTATATTAATAATGTATAAATATTATACTTAATCATAAATCCTACCTTACCTACATTAGTATTGCAATGAAAAATTAAGTGCAAAATGATATGTAATAATGAGAATATTAAGAAGATAGAAGAATGTAGTTTTATCATCTCGAATGAAAAAGTTGTTTACAGGTTCTGAACACACTAGCTTTATTTCAGAACGAACAAGTTTATTATAGATTAGACTCACCCTCTCTTTGAATCCCATAATAATAAAAAATAAAAAATATGTCCTTATTTATAAAAACATGTTACTTTGTAGAATTATAATTTGTTAGTCATATTGCTGCACCGATGATCAGTTTAGCAAGTAGACGAGTGTGGACATGAGCTATTACAAATTTAAGAGGACTGTTTATAATTCTGAATTTAGTTTTTTCAAATGTGACGATTGAGGGTAAAGAGTTGTATACTATTGTCATATTATATAATTCATTATTAATTTGGATTATCTTTTTAAATTATCGATCATAATTAAATATACATATATAATAGATAATATAGAATACACCGTTGCTGTATATATTTTGTCATCTGGCTGTATTTTCATTAATCATAATCTTTGCAAAAACTTTAAATTTCATTATTTATTTAAAAAATAGAAATAGTTGAACATTTATTCATTTTAAATTCCTCTCCATGTCATCGAACCAAAAGGTTCATTCTAAAACAAAACATAAAAGTGAACACCACCTTCACTTGTGCCTCCACTTCACAGTTTCAATGGCTTCCATCACTCTCTTCAACCTCACCTTCACTCTCACCCTTCTCCTTTCATCACTCCTACTTTCCCTAACTCTAACTCCCAACGCACTCGTTCGTGCCCATATAGATGAAACAAGCTTGAATGAGTTGAATCTCATGTCAGACACATTAGAGTGGCCAACCACCATGTCCCTTTACGATGACAACATAGATGAAGACAACAACGATGAAGAACAAGAAGACATGGAAAACGGTTACGGTCGGAGATCCTTATTCTGGCGTAGAATGAAGTACTATATTTCCTACGGTGCTCTTTCTGCTAACAGGGTCCCGTGTCCACCACGCTCCGGTAGATCTTATTATACCCATAACTGTTACAATGCTAGAGGCCCTGTTCACCCTTACTCTAGAGGCTGCTCTGCTATCACGCGCTGCAGAAGATGATTCTCATATTCATCTTTCTTTAGATCCAAAATCAAAATCATAATGTAGGGTTATGTTTCCTTTATCAAATGGTTGCTTTGTTTAATTAATGCATTTTTATTTGATTGTGCTGAGTTTTTGAGCTAAGTTTGGGTGTTTAAGTAAGGATTGGGCTTAAAGCTTGGATTTTTATGAGATGGGTTCTTCGGTGACATTGACTCATTGCGCTGCGGAAATGGATGTACTTGCTTTTATTTCTATTTTTATTGCTTCTTATTTATTTGTCTGTATAAACCAAATTAATTGATGTGTTTATGTTGCAACTCTACGTGGTTCATGATTGCTTAACCATGTGTAAAAGTTTATTTACGCAGATTAATTTGTTTAGTATACGATTGAAGTATAATTATCAGCTATGTGTAATTACCAGATCCCAGCAAAGTGTGAAGGCACATGTAAACCAGGTTAGTACACAGGATTCAACAGCATTACTGCTAGATAATGATGAAGATGAATTACCTTTAGGAACATTGTAATTTTAGGTGAATTAACAAAAAGAATGGTTAATCAGATTGAACATTTTTGTTAATCAGCCCAAATTATGATTCTCCTTTTGCATTTCATTGCTCCAAGCATATTAGAGTATGCATATTTCGGGCAAGAAGACCAAAAGGGTAAAGTAGCAGAATATGGCAGAACATTTTGGTCTGAATAGGAGCCAATTGAATGCTCCTTCTGAAATGTAGTAGCTAATAAAATTTGTTTAACGTCTAAATGAGATTTAATGTGAACTAGTTCATTGCTATGCAACATCAATGTCCCATTTTTCTCTCGTCTTTTATGATTGTAGTTACGGGACCATGTAACTTAAATAGTTTCAACAAACCACACCCCCACCTTTCAGAACATTTATCATTTCACCAATAATTTCTGTGTGATTGAAGTAGTCTCCATAAATGCCACAGCTCCCACTCCCTCTAATACTTTTAATTCGATGAATGCCTCACGTATTTATTATAAAATATACGTGACAATTCAATCTCTACATTATTTATACGTATAAGAATTATGCAGTGGTTCCATATTCCCTTCCTATGGAAGAGGCATTTGCTTCAACCTTCAAAAATTAAGTGCAAGTAGGCATGGCAGTGGCTCGGTGATTATATCAAAAACATTATGCTGCCCTATGGGATATTGTTTTTTTTGAAGGAGCAAAAGGTAAGGTCATGACCACCATGATTAATTTGGGAGTCAGAGAAAAAAAAAAAAAAGGAAAACTTCAAAACTATAATGTCATTTTTTTTCTTTCAATTCCAAAACTCAACTTGTATAGAAACTCTTGTTTCTATTTGATTGGGAGAAGAAAATAAGAAGAGAGAAATATGTGAGAAATGAGTAAGTTCTATTAATGGAGAAGCAAGTACTACAAAAACAAAAGAAACAATAATATGATAAGACAATTTTATCTTTTTATATACAATATAATAACACTTTTGTCATTGGAAATATATATAAAATTATGTACTTCTCTCTCTTTATTAATGGATAGATAATCCTTATTCGTGATAAAGATAGTGAAAAAAGAGAAATGGATGAGAAAGAGAGTGAAGAGAGAGAAAGGGGTGAGAAAAATATAAGAAATAAAGTTAATTTTAGTGTTGTTTGGTTGTATAAAAAAAGAAAAAAGAAAAAATGATTTTTCTCCCCCTGCTCTTCACTAGATAAGGATTTGTTGTCTCGAATCATGTTTAAAATCATGCCGAGGATCAATAAAAATATTTCATGTCAATTAAAAAAATTAAATGTTCATTTTTTGTTTTAATATTATTGATGCAATACATGGTTTAAGACACAATCTAATACAATAAATATGAGTTCCTTTTTCTCTCCCATTTTCTCCTCACTTAGGAGGAGAAAGAGATTTTGTAGTACCTCTTCTTTTTTTTCTCTCTTCTCAAACCTCTCATAAATCAAATAAGAAAAAGATGACATTTATCCTCAAGTTTTTCCTCTCACTCCCTTTCTCTTCTATTTCTACCCTTCCAAATAAAGGCCGGACTATCCATTTTACAGCTTACATCACTAGGTATTTACTAACATGTTGGGAAGGTACAACTAGTCTGTACAAAACCTGGGAGAGTTTGAGCATGGATGTCAAGAACCACTAAAGTATCATCTTGCTCATTATACCAAAAAGATGACAAATTTTGGATTTAGATTCGTCAGTCGCATTGCATGATTGCTTGGCGGGACTGGTGCTGTAAGCGAGTTTACCGTCGGCTTGTTAGGAAATATGGCCAAACCTATGAAAATGCACCCAACAAATTCATTGAGATAGAAAACTTTTGAAGGAATCCCTTTTGCCGTTGAAGATAAAGTATTACAAATATAAAAAAGTAATGAGGTGAAATAAGGATAACATTTCTCACAATTTTTTTTATATCACAAGATAATCAAATTTCACCTAGTACGATAAAATGTTATTTTTTATTTTTATAATTTTTTATTTAGATGATATTTTTTAATTATGTTGAAAAAATAATTAACAAATGATTTCTTTTCTAATAAAGTAACACAAAAAAGGGACAAATGACTTTCTTTCCAAAGAAGTAACACAAAAAAGGGACAAATCTGGGCACAACTTCCTCATATATCCTTATTATTTCTAATTACCAATATATCATGATTGTTTCACACACTTTTTTAAAGCATGATTGATGATAAGATGTTTGTGCATCCCCACCACAATATGCTTGGTCTTGCAAAAAAAAATTGATCATATTGACCCATGAAATATTTCATGTTTGGTAAATTGAAGATTGACCTTTGAATTTACTAAATTTTACTTTTTTTTGTTACAACTTCAAAGGAAGAAGAAAGATCAAATTGTTAGGAATGGAGTAGAAAATGAAAAATTAAGGAAATCATCTTTTTTTAGTATGAAATTTAGATATGTGAGGATAAACTAATAATAACGTAAGAATGTTTTTTGTTTTCCTTTAAAAGTGTAATTAACGATAAGAAACAGACAATATATGTAATTATACATTATTAATCTAAAAAACTTCAATTTGAGAGAATTTAAAAAATAGATGCATGAAGGGTTTTGGAGAGTTTGAGAAATCCTCCAAAACTTTCTCATCTCCTCCCGCCAATTCTCAAACAGGGAAATTTTTTCCAAAACAACCCATTCCCTTTCCATCCAAAACCCACTCCATAAAAGGCCCTTTTAAGTAATTTAAATGTCATATTCAATTATTGAAAGCATTAAAATTATCTTAACATAAGATATGATTTACTGCGTTTAACTTGATCTGATTTTATATTTCAATTGTGTTAATTTTATCAATTTTTTTCTTCAATTTCATCATTGTCTTATCTTTTATAACAATTTTATCAACCAAGTAAAAGAGGTAAAAAATATTTATATTTTTAGAAAATTGTAATTATTTGATATTATGTCTTTTGCATTTATCAAGAATTAAAACTGTACCATCCCTTAACCACTATATATATTTAAAAATATCAAATGCAATTAAAATCAAAATTTCAAAAAGTTTAACGTAACTTTTTCCCACTGAAAACTTAGATCCCACCATCACGGCCATACAAATATTTAAAGGGATCCTCATCCTATTTTATGTTTTTTAATTGTTAGATGTAAAAATCATACTCAAATGTAAAATATGAGTTAATTCAAACTATTTATTATATAGAAAAAATAAAAATTGTTACCTGAAATAAAATAGTAAACTCAGATCATAATTAACAAAATAAAAATACCAACATTCTCCAACCTAGTCAACAAAGTACTGAATTTATCTTGAAATGTTTTTTATAAAAATAATTCGATAAAAAGGAAATAAAAGGCGCCAAAATCTACAATGGTTTCCCGCGCACTCGTATATGAGTAAAAAAATCCCTACCACTCTCAGTTACTCACTATTCTCTCATTTTCAGCGAATCTCATATAATCGATACACTCAGAAATGACGGATGAAGAGTCTCCAACCACCGGCACCGGCACCGGGAGGCGAAGGACCAGAGGACCAGAGGCCTCCGCCCGAAGCGAAGCCCTAGAACGCCTCAAAGCCCGTCTCCGCGGCGGCCGCAGATCTGATGACGGCGGACCCCAAATCAGGTTAGAAAACCCTATTTATGACACTGTCCCTGAGGACGAGTATAACGCGCTCGTCGCCAAGCGCCGCGAACAAGCGCAATCGTTTATCGTCGATGATGACGGTCTTGGTTACGGTGACGAAGGTGAAGAAGAGGATTGGTCAAAAGCTGGATTCACACTCTCTGATGAATCAGACGGTGAATTGGAGAAACCGAAGAGGAAGAAAGTTGAAAAGAAAGATCCTCACACGAAACGAGCTTCTGCTTCTTCTGCTTCGCTTTCCGCTGCTGCATCCATTATGGGCGCGAATAGGTTATCGTCGATGTTCACTTCATCGGTTTTTAAGAAGAGAGATGATAAGTCATGTGACAGCATCGTTGATGATGTGATCGCGGAGTTTGCGCCAGATGAGAATGATAGACAAAGGCGTAGAAGGGTGCAATTGAGTTCGGTTTCAACTGAATCTGGTGCCAGTGAAGCATTAAGGATTAACAGTGGTTTCAGTGAGAAACCGTCGATTGGCAACTCTCCCGATTCCATTAGAGGTTATACTGTTCCAAATCTTGACGTGGAATCAGTTAGGGCTGTTAAGATTACTAATAGTTCTGACTTAGGTTTAGAGAAAAAATATGACACCCTTAAAGAAAATGTATCCTCTGTTGAGGATGGAAAAGATTGTAGTTCTGAAAATGGTGAATCATCAATTGAGCAAGTACAACCTAATGGAGATTTAGTTGAGGAGAAGGCTGCGAAGGAAATTGAAGTAGAAAGGAAACCGGCTATAAAAAACGAGGTGTTTACTCTGAATGCAAAGGTTAGTAAGGAAGCTGACCATGGATTGAGTGCAACTGCAGACTGGAAAGCATTGAAGAGTGGTGGAGTTGAGAACATTGTTACTGATTCGAAAGTGGCGAGGGAAGCTTCAAATGCCGAACAGCACTCAGAGTTTTATCTCGATAAAGATGGATTACTGCCTTTCTATTTACTAGATGCATACGAGGAGTTTAAAGGAGCCAACGCAGGCACAGTTTATTTGTTTGGGAAGGTAATTTTATGGTTTCAAAATTTGTCAACGAAGTTTGTGATGATAACATTTTGCATTATGTGTGTACAGTTTACATTGTCTACTTTTTCCGGTTTCTATTTAAGTAGTCTGCTAATATTGTCAACTGGCAATTTAATTTTTAGGTTCCTATTTGTTTATCATTCATGTTGATTCGCCTAAGTAAGTTGTCATTTTATGACTTCCCATATTGTTTTGGCTCTTCTGCAGTTCCTTCCTCACACTAAATATGTTCTCACATCCATTAGTACTTGTTTTTGCATGTTCTAAGTGTAACAGGTGCTATTTTCCCGTTCACATGATGTTTGCCATACATGTGGTATTCTTAGTACTCACCCTTTAGTGTGCATGCATCTAATTGAAGTAAGGGACAAATCATCTCAGTTTCCATCATTTTATTTTTCACAATTTTATGCTGCCATGTGACCGGAATGGCACAGATTCAAATTTTGGAAACACCTCCATCCATGAGGGTACATGTAGCCTTTATAGTCCCCTCCAAGTGGGAGGCTCATGCATCAGGTCTCTCTTTATGGCATTTGCATGACACTGCTTATGTTTTCCTTGACTACAAGATGTTAATTTTCTGGTGCTTGTGCCATGGTATCATCAACATGGCTACTTTTCAAGCCATACTCCAAAGCTTCTTCTTTTGTTTGCTTTTGGGACTCAGCCAATTGGAAGCTTAGTTATATCATTCTTATATGTAGCACTTAGTTCTCATTACTGCTAATGGTTGTTTAACCTGGATGGGGAAAATCTGTGACTATTGTTATTCTCGTTGAGGAATAGGTCAAAGCTGGGAACATGTATCAGAGTTGCTGTGTTATTGCGAAAAATATTCATAGATGTGTCTATGCAATTCCAACTCATCCTTTACATTACACTGATGAGATGATAAAGCTTGAGAAAGATGTCCAAGAATCTCAAATTTCTTTAGCAGATTTCAATAAAAACTTACAAGTATGTTTCTCCATGTTTGAGCTCTTGCATAAATTTATGTACATGTGTTCTTATTCTTGTTTAGTTTGAGTTTCTTTCCTATTTTTTTCTGTCTGGGGCCTGATGCATTCTGCCTCGTCTCATTTTTTCTGTTAAAATTTTAGGATGCAGTATCTGGTTTAAAGAACGAGATAGCCAAACATCTTTTGGATCTGAACGTGTCAACCTTTACCATGGCACCTGTGAAGGTTTGCTGATTAAACATTCTGATGTCTCAGTGCATAAATAACCTGTGTCATGCTTTTGTGCCATGTACATTTTATTATTGGTCTTTCTAGTCTGAGTTTTTGGTTATCTCTTGCAGAGAAAGTATGCATTTGAACATTCTGAAATTCCTGCTGGTGAAAACTATGTGGTGAAAATCAATTATCCATTCAAGGTACACCATTAAATCCTATGAATACTCTCAAGCAAAAAGATGAGGAATATGAAAATATGTCTGTGGTATTCTCTCATGTACACTTTAAAGACTGGTGTGGACTCCAAATCTGTCCATTCTCCAGTGAAAAAATATTTTATAAAAAACAGAGTGTAATGCACGTGTAATTTGTTTCAATTTATTTGCAATGCTTAACCATTTTGAATTCTTATTCTACTAATATTGGTCCAGGATCCAGAACTTCCAGTAAACCTCAGAGGAGAAAGTTTCTGTGCCCTTTTAGGAACTCAATGCAGGTATTATTAGTATTCAGAGACTGTCATGTGCTATGTTTTGGATATAAGGAGAACATACAATTTGAAGGAAGTTTAGTGAATCTGTCTCTCTGAAACTCAAGAACACAAATTACTTTAAAAAATAATTACCATGGTTTTTATTATAGTACTTGAAAATTAAAATCCTTTCCCATTATAGCAAGGAGCTTAGCTACATGCATTTTGGTTCAGTATGCTCTTGTCATTTAAACCTAATATTTGCATTGGAAAATACTTGGGGTTAATCTGGCAGAACCTGGGAGATTTGTTTTTTGTGAAGATATATTGATTTTTCTCAGTAAAATGCATATCAAATACTTCCTAGGGCCGTATCATTGAAACTGAAGGTTAAAGGAGCTGACTTAAATCTAGAAATTAAGAACTTTGTGTACTGATCTCTGTATTTTACTTAGTTTAGTTTCCCGTAGAACCCTGGTCTTTATAAATTCTGCCAGTCTTGGTACTTCTTTCGAAACGCTCTGTTTGCACTGAAATCCAACTTGTGTTAAGAGTCTCCATAAATTAAAGAAATATTTTCAGTTGGAAAAGCAGGTAAACTGACTTTATCAACATCTGCAGTGCACTGGAGCTTCTTTTGATTAAAAGGAAGATAAAGGGGCCTTCATGGCTACATATTTCAAACTTTTCTACCCCCACAGCTTCTCAAAGGGTGAGATTACTAAGTTGGACACCTACTATGCGATGAGTCTATATTATCTTCTATTTTACATGCTTTTTTTGTAAACATAGCAGCTTGTTTGTAATTACAGGTTAGTTGGTGCAAGTCTGAAGTGATTGTAAGCTCTCCTAAAGACATAAAGATCCCAGCTTCCTCAAAAACCCCTCCCGAGATTCCTCCTGTGGTTGTCACAGCAATAAATTTGAAAACCACCATAAATGAAAAACAGGACATAAATGAGATTGTATCTGCATCCATTGTCAGCTGCAACAGGGTTAAGGTTGTTTACTGTGCTTTATTTAGTGTTTGGATTTCTGATCATCACTTTGATATTGTTAACTTACATCTGGTGTTCATATTTCATTTGTCTATAGTATCCAGGATGATGTACTATTCAACTTTTTGTGAAGTAATTTTCAATAAAAATTAAGAATATAAAATTGGGTTTCTTATTAAATGTGTGTCAATTATTTAGGACTTATAATGGTTGCTGGGATGCTATATTTTTAATGATTTTTTTATACTCAAGCTTATACAATTAACAATTGGGCTTGTTTGTGCTTGTTGATAAATCATCTGAGCTGATTCCAATTGTATTATTCTATTTTGTTTGGATTCCGTAAAATTTAAAGTGAATTGATATTTGATCTTACAACTATTTTGGTTCTTTATGCAAATACACACAAGACATAAATACACGTCATCACTGACAGTTTGAGTAAATTAATTTTATAATTTTAAAATGTTCTACTAGTCTACTACTATGTTAGATGTAGTTGAGGTGGAAAGATGGTGACCAACAGTAACCTTTCCTGCTTGATTTTTCAGATTGATACCCCAATGTTGGCTTCAGAGTGGAAGAAAGCTGAAATGCTGACCCATTTTACTGTGGTCCGAAAACTTGATGGGACTATATTTCCACTGGGGTTCAGTAAGGAGGTCACAGACAGGAACACAAAAGCTAGGTCAAATGTTCTTTTTGTTGAAAGCAGGTAGAAACCTTAAAATATAGGTCTTAGTTTGAGCATTGCACTTATATGCATGACCACATGTTATCCTTTGGCATATTACATTATTTTCTTCGGCAATTGTAAAGCTTTTCTTGAAAATTATATGCTTGCTTCTAGGGTTGACTTATATATTAACTTTGTTTTCAGCGAAAGAGCTTTGTTAAACCGTCTGATGATAGAGCTACACAAGTTGGATAGTGATGTTCTTGTTGGACATAATATTTCTGGATTTGACCTTGATGTTCTTCTCCACAGATCCCAGGTGGGAGTTTTGTTTTCTTGGAAACAGTTTCTTGTTAAATTATATAACCTTTTCAGTTTGAAAAGAAAATTTCGTTGAATTAAGCTTTTTTGGCTTCTCTTCGAAGTTCTATTACACCTTTTCCAAAACAATATTCTGCCACATTCCTCCTAAAATGCATTTTACACTCTGGTGGAGCTGCTGCACCTAAAATATTAAAGGAAAAACTTATGCAGGCTTTGAAGGTACCACCCAGGTTCTGGTCTAAACTAGGTCGCCTCAATCGTTCTGTCATGCCTAAGCTTGACAGAAAATACAAGGGTTCTGGAGCTAGTCATGGTATCATGTCCTGCATTGCTGGCCGGCTTCTTTGTGATACATACTTGTCATCCCGTGAGCTATTAAAGGAGGTAGAATATACTGAAATTCTGTCAATCAGGAAATAGTTTTTTATTTTTACCTAATAAGGTTTCTACATTGATTCTTCCAGGTTAGCTATTCTTTAACTCAACTAGCAAAAACACAACTGAACATGGTCCGGAGGGAAGTTGCTCCACACGACATTCCAAAGAAGTTCCAATCAGCAGAATCCTTAATGGAGCTTGTAAGTGCCAATGTTCACATAAACGGCTATCTTGTTTTGATATTTATAAGAATATCAGGTTTCAGTACTATTTATAAAACCTCAGAGGCCTGAACATTTTTACCGTTAAGTTTTGTAGAAAACTATTCGAAGTGCTCAATGTATAGGTTAGAAGTGGATTATTTTTCCAAATGTTAAACACTGCTTCATGAATATGGTTCTTTCTATTGAGTTTCTGCTTCATTGTTTTCCACCCCAGAGATCTCATTTTATGCTGGTTGTCATAATATTCATGACTTGTTCAGATTGAATATGGTGAGACAGATGCCGTGTTGTCTATGGAACTCATGTTTCATTTATGTATTCTTCCTCTCACACGTCATCTGACTAATATAAGTGGTAACATGTGGGGGAGAACTCTTCAGGTGAGCCCTCTTAGCATTTATTTGCTTGCTTAATTTGAAATGGGACATAAGTCATAAACTTGGCAGACAGATTCCCACATCTAATGTTTGCTATTTCAGGGTGCACGAGCACAGAGAGTGGAGTATCTTTTGTTGCATGCTTTCCATGCAAAAAAATATATTGTGCCAGACAAGGTCTCAGTCTATGCAAAAGAAACAAAATTGACAAAACGCAGAGCACCTAATGGTGTTGATGATGGTAACTTTGATGAAGCAGATATTGATGATGCGAACTATGATAATGTTGCTGGCAACGGTGATAATAAGAAAAGCAAAAAGACTTCTTCCTATGCTGGGGGATTGGTTTTAGAGCCAAAGAAGGGTCTATATGACAAATATATATTACTTCTGGACTTCAATAGTCTTTATCCTTCTATCATTCAGGTTGATACTTTTCTCTTCGAAAAATGCTTAGCTGCTTATTGTCGTTTTTATTCTACTTGAGCATTGTCTTGTTTTTACTTATCCAATTTGCCCATAATTGTAATTTATAGCAGTTCCTACTACCTCTGCAACTTACTGAGATTTGAATTACAGGAGTATAACATCTGCTTCACAACTGTTGAAAGATCTTCAGATGGATCTTTTCCTCGTCTACCATCTAGTAAAACAACTGGAGTCTTGCCAGAGGTAAAAAAGCCACAGATACAAGTTTATATTTTTGTAATGCTTCATGACTTTTAAACCAGTCTGATGTTGGTTAAAATTGTTTTGAACTGAACATGAAATTTTATATCTTTTGTTTTGGTAATGATGCTTTTTTGTACAATATGTTGTTCCCTTCATTTGATAAGTTGAATGATTTTTTTTGTGGTTAAAATAAGCTAGTTTTTATGTCCAAGCTTCATTTAAATTTGTAGCTAGCAATATAATTATGCTAAAACAGTATATCTATTCTGTGAAGGTTATTGATATGAGTCTCTGGATTCTATTTTGTTGTGTTTTATTATCTATAATTATTTGTCTCGTTAATTATATGTAATGTTAGATTTCCTGATTTTCTAGAGCAATTCCTATCTTTGTTTTGCTATCGATGCTATTCTTATTTCTCAGTGACCATCAGAAGCACTGTAAAATAAGGATATGCTGATTATAATGTGTGAAAACTACCAAGATTAGGGAAGCACACACATTCGAGTTGCTATGTCTGTTACACTAAAGACGACGAATGTAATTGTGGGTATGTTGTGGCTGTGGAGGGTGATGAAGTATCTGGGAGACTGAAAATTTGAGCCGAGAAAGATTAGTCTCCGAGGGATGGGAAATAAGAGAAAACAATGTTTTCCTTTTTGCTATTTTTAGCACAGAATGAAGATGAGTGAAGATCATATTTCACTAGATGATATATCTCATTGCTGGTAAATAACTCCAACAGAGAATCTAATCCCTTAGTAGTTATTCCTTCTAGCCCCTTCTAATTTGTTGCCTCACATGCACCTTTTTAGTAGAAGGCCTATTTATAGAAATATTAATATTCCTATTACCTAACGTCCGACAGAAAGTACTCCAAGTAATGTGAAGCCATGGCTGCCCTCATTGGAGAGATGAGTTTAAATATTTTAGAAGTCATACATACAGAGGTGTCATTTAAAACTTGAAACCCGGGGAGGGGAATATCCAACGAAAATAACCCAGAGTTTTCAAATCCTTGCCTTATATATCTGAACAAATTTTTGTGTGATAACTCTTAAATTCTTTCAAGAATATGTTTTCTCACCTGAAAATTCCTTATGGGAACACGCCTTAGGCTGTGCAAATGTTATGTTGTTGGATCAGAATTTAAAATATTATAAATTTTTAAATAAAACCTCAACTTGACCGAGTAGTTCCTTTTGGAAATATTTGATCCACATATATTTGAATTGTTTTGTTATGCTAGTTGCTGAGAAATCTGGTTGAAAGGAGGAGAATGGTAAAGTCATGGATGAAGAAAGAATCAGGTCTTAAACTCCAGCAATTGGACATTCAGCAGCAAGCACTGAAACTTACTGCAAACAGGTTTGATACCTTTTGTGCCTCTATTCCTGGGAAGTATTGGAGCCCCAATTTGGAATTTCATTTTTCCTTCCATGTGACATGTTATGATTTGTGGCACAGTATGTATGGATGCCTGGGCTTTTCCAATTCAAGATTTTATGCAAAACCACTAGCCGAGCTTATTACCCTACAAGTAAGAACAATATTATCATCTATTCAACATAAGGAGTTGCTACTGTCCTCTCAAATACATGTTGAAACAAGTACATTTTCATTTACAATCTAATGGTTGTACAGGGAAGGGAAATACTGCAGAGCACTGTTGATCTTGTTCAGAATAACTTGAACTTAGAGGTTATTTCTAGCATTCTGCTTCTTGTAGTATAGTAGGGTTTTACCATGTTTATGAATTTTCTGATCTAACAGTTTAAGAATATCAGATCTTAATTATTGCACTGCTATGTTACAGGTTATCTATGGTGACACTGATTCAATAATGATTTACAGTGGACTAGATGATATTGCAAAATCAAAAGCAATGGCTGGAAAAGTTATTCAAGAAGTAAGATTGGCTATTAGCTGCATGAAGCTCCTTTCAACCTAAATATAATGAACTCTTGGGCAATTTAGTTAGTATCTTGAATCATATATGAATCATTAGACCTATTTTCTGAATCATGAAAAGATGGCAGAATTGCGTTTTAGGTGATCTAGGCATGTGTGGAGGAGACTATTGGAAACCCTAGTAAGCGTAGATCAAATGGAGGTTATTTCAATTTCCAGAGGTGGGCCAAGAGAAACCATAAGTAAAATGATTAGGAAAGATTCATAGATAAATGTTTTGTCAATGAACATGATTTATAGTAGAACATCATGATATTGTTCGATTCATGTACCCAACCCTATCTAATGAGACTAAGGCTTGATTGTTGTTGGTTGTGCTTCTTAGTTCTTGCCATTGAATTCGGTTTGGAGATGGAATGTTGGATGATGGTTTTCAGTTTCATCTATCTAATATTCTGATTGTCTGTTATTTTCTTTGATTCGTCATTAGGTCAATAAGAAATATAGATGCTTGGAAATTGATCTTGATGGTTTATACAAGAGAATGCTACTACTTAAGAAAAAGAAATACGCAGCCGTAAAGGTGCAGTTCAAAAATGGCACCCCATATGAGGTATATCCATCTTACATCTTATTCTTTTACATTTACTGAACATCTTGGGAGGAAAATGCCAAGGGTTAATATGTTGTGCAGGTTATTGAGCGTAAAGGTCTTGATATTGTTCGTCGTGACTGGAGCTTATTAGCTAAAGAAGTAGGAGACTTTTGCTTGAGTCAAATTTTGTCTGGAGGGTATGTCATGTCCTACCCCTATGCTCCCACTAATATTGTTGCTTTTGCCTTGTCTTGCAATTTTAGATGTAACATGCAAGGTTTACTTTTTTGTCTAGTAATTATTAATAGTATGGCTCACATTCTTCCAGGTCATGTGAAGATGTTGTTGAATCAATACACAACTATCTCATGAAGGTAAAGTGTGATGTCTTGCATTATTATATCTTTGTTTATGTTGACCTACCATATGATTGAAGAATTTGAAAGGACGATGCCTCTTGGAGTTTTGGGCTCACAAACCCTGCCTAAGAGTGAAATTCTAGGTGTATACCCAGACTTGATTGGATTACAGGATAATGCTGAGTTGGTTTATTTTTTCCTTTTTTGGGTGTAAATATCAATCATTTGAGAACTCATTGAAGATTCTTTTCTAACTTATTTTGCCTCACCTTCTAACATATGACTATGGCACTGGAGTTTGAGGTTCACCTTTCCTACAAACTAATAAATGCAAATGTTAATACAGGTGCAAGAAGAAATGAGGACAGGTGATGTACCACTGGAAAAATATGTCATCACAAAGACATTGACTAAACCTCCTGAAGCTTATCCTGATGCTAAAAATCAACCACATGTTCTTGTGAGTCCATGATATTTTCATTTTTGTTACTTGAAACTCTCTGATCTATGTTTTCTTTTTCTATGATCTAATCGATTATGAGGATGGCCTTTCTTGATCAAAATATAGGTGGCACAAAGATTGAAGCAACAGGGTTACTCTTCTGGTTGCTCTGTTAATGATACCATCCCTTACATAATTTGCAATGAGCAGGTTTGTCATTAAGTTGCTTTCAATCAAAGGCTAAATGCTGTAACTTAGACATTATGTTGCTGGCATTGGGAATTTGATCTTGATCGTTTGCACAGTCCTGTTTTGTTATTTTTAATACTGTGTTCTGCTTTGATTAGGGAGGTAGTTCAGGCAGTGCAACGGGCATTGCTCAGCGTGCCAGACATCCTGATGAACTTAAACAAGAACAAGAGAAATGGATGATTGACATCGAGTACTACTTGTCACAACAGGTGCCTTAGACTTAAGTGTCTAATTATAAGTAATTATAATTCCCAAGTTACTGTACCCTGCTTGAGCATTTTCCTTTTCCTCTCAGATTCATCCTGTTGTATCACGTCTTTGTGCATCAATTCAGGGCACAAGCCCAGAAAGACTGGCTGATTGTTTAGGGCTTGACTCATCAAAGGTAGAACATATTTCTGAGTTTGTTTGCACAGGCGGAGGCATATGTAAATTATTTTTATTTTTATATCAGTCGTACTTCTGAATTGGCAAACAATATTGGTTTACAGTTTCAACATAAATCAAGTGAAGCTTTAAGTGATGATCCTACAAGCTCACTCTTGTTTTCTGCTGATGATGAGGAGAGGTACAACATGTAGATTCTAAAATTTATTCCATTAATAGTCACAGGTCTCCTAAATATGCATATGTGCTAACAATGGTAATTTGGAGATGGTTGCAACTCCTTTTTTGTCTCTTCCCTGAACCAAAATATATAAACAACATTAAGGATGTTATGTATGAGCAGTAGGCCGTGTATTCGATGCTTTAACAATTCAATGCACATATGTAAACAAGTTATCACAATTCTTTTTATTTATTTATATTTTCTGAGGTTTAATATGATTTATTTATGTTTGCTGATGGATTTATAAATCCATAATTAATGGACTGACTGTGATTAAATTAACTACAGGTATCGGGGATGTGAGCCTTTCGTCTTGTCATGCCCCAGCTGCTCTGGTACTTTTGACTGCCCACCTGTCTTCAAATCCATTTGTTTGTTAGGAAGTGGAAAGCCAACCAGCCCAGGCATGGAGGATTCCAACTACAATTTCTGGCATAAACTGCACTGTTCTAAATGCCCAGAAGAGGGCGGTGCTGGCAGAATTTCACCTGCAATGTTAGCTAATCAGGTTAAATTAATCTTAGATTTCAGGCCTCTAGGAATGTGTTCAACTGCATTTCAGATAGGAAGTTTTTTACCTGCTTTCGCATCATCTTCAAAATAAATTGCAGCGCTATCCATAACATGCTGTTGATTTGATTTAGCATAGAATATTGTTCCCGAGCTTCTGCTGATAGTTCATTATACTTATGTCAGGTCAAAAGGCAAGCAGAGAAGTTTGTTTCACTGTACTATAAAGGTTTACTAATGGTAATCTCCCTGTCCAAAATACATTATGATATTATTATTAGAGCCTGTAAAAATTGGATATCACCATCCTCACCTGATTTTGCGTCCAGTGTGATGATGAAACCTGTAAGCATACAACTCGAAGTATCAACCTTCGGTTGGTGGGTGATTCAGAAAGAGGAACTGTTTGTCCAAATTATCCTCGCTGCAATGGGCATCTCCATAGAAAGGTTTCACTCCATGAACTCATTAAATGCTGAATTTTTTCATATATCTGATTTACAATATTTTGGTCTTGATAATTAACTAAATATTGGATTTTACCTTTCCAGTACACTGAAGCAGACTTGTACAAACAACTATCATATTTTTGCCATGTGCTGGACACTGTTTCCGGTATAGAAAAGGTACAGTGAGGGATAGTTTTAGTCAGATAAATTTTGAAGTCTGAAGCAAACCAAACAAATATTAAAGAGAATCGATAATCACAAGTGATTTTAAGTTAATAATTTAATCATGGTTAATTAATTGTTAATCATGTTACTTCTGGTACATGTTTACACACTTCCAGATGGAGACTAAATCTAGGATACAGGTGGAGAAAGAGTTGATGAAACTTAGGCCGGTGGTTGATATGGCAGCATCAACGATACAGAAGATCAGGGACCGTTGTGCCTATGGATGGGTGAAGCTACAGGACCTAGTCATTACAGATTAAATACAAATTTAAATGCCAAATCAAGTAAGAATATAGTCCAGGAAAATTGATGCCCAAATTTGAATCTACACAAGCAAGGTTATCGACAGATTCATGTTTTCATTGTATCTTCACTTTATCAAATTTTATGATAGCATCCTTGCATTATAAGCAAACTGATTGTGTAAATCATGTAAGCAACATAAGGATGATTAACATCTTTATGCAATGATTTCCACTACTGTTTATTATTTAAGCTGCAGTGGTTTATTATCCTGGGTTGCCATTCATGTTTTTAAATGTTTGGCCTTGACTTAACTATTTAGTACATCTCAGCAAATTTATTTTAGTACATTGGAAACAAGACCAAAAGCTAGACTAAGGGACACAATCGAAGTTAGGATGAGGTTGACATTCCAAGGGAGCTGAATTCCACTCAAGGAGATTATCAGAAGTATGAGAGTCAATCTTAGCCAGAGTATCTGCCACAATGATCACTTCGTGCTGGATTACATCTCAGCAATTGATTGTTAGAAAAAGTGATCAAATTGGGAAAATAAAGACGAGAGACAAAGAAAGTAGATTTTGCCTATAATCAAGTTACACAAGCAATTCGTTCAAGGGCAAAAATGATTTATTGTGCATGATTCTTTAATGAATAATTGTGCCCCAAACATAAAATGAGAAATATATGATAATATAAGAATTTTATACATTGTCAATTTATTATTTATCATTTATTTTTAATCAATATTAATTTATAAATAAATAAATAGTGAATAATGTACTGACTATTGATAGTGTATAGATAATACATTTCATAAAATATACATAATCTTATATTTGAAAAACATTATGTATACAATGTATTTTTTCTGCCTTGGAACTTATTTCCGAATCTTCACTGCAGCTCCCCTACAGGTGCCTCATTGAGCCAAAGGTAATGAATGAAGTCATATAATTGTGCACTTACACTAACCTGCTCAAAGTTTTTAAGAAAAAATATTGAAAATAATTGAAGACGAAATCATATAATAATTTAAAGCAATGCATACTTTTGAGACCTTGTATGGAGTTGGATTAAGTCTCCTCATGTGGTCAGGTCGCATTTGCTCAAGTTGCTTGATGCATAGCTGTCTAATGTCTCTTAGAGATGGTAAAGTTTCTTCCTTTTTATCTTCAACAAAAAATAAAGATTGTTACAAAAAAAGAGATTTTGATGACAAAATCATTCAACACAGTATGATTCATTAGGGGGATACAGTTAGCAAGCATAGCAGTTACAAATGATATAATATCTTTGTTCTTTCAATTTTGAGGGGCAAAGGGTTGGTGTCACACGAAAGTTGTTTGCCTTTTTACCCGAAGGTCATGGATTCAAATCCTAAAAACATATTGCTTTGCAAGGATAAACTCCTTACATCTATCATGTGTGAGTCTTGCATTGGGCCACGTTTTTTAATTTTTTTAGGGGTAGGGATTATTACTCTAGCAACATTAAAAGTGACAACAAAGTAATAGAAGTATAGAACCAAGTTGGTTAATAATGTTCCCTTCAAAAGATAAACCAGTTTATTTTTCGTCAGCAAACAAATTGTAATCAAACCAAAATGGTTAATGAACTGCTATTTATCTTCACTATTCTCAGCTATATCTTAGTTCTCACCTGAAGTGCCTGCACAGTAACACCTTAGAAGCTCCTCAACATGCTGTGGCACCACATAAGCTCTCTTGGATTCTTGAAAGGGATGGCGGCACAAGATTCTGTCTCCCTCCTATTATAAAATATTTGTTAAAAAACATTAATGCCTACATTTGTAAATTATATGGAATTGGCTCCTGTGTGGAGATAGATTAAGTGTCAGGCACAGGCACACCATGTCAAACTAATACCTTGGGAGAGGGTTCATGTTCCTCAGTCATTATGTCCACCAACGGATACCCTTCTTTCCCATACAACCTATAAATTCGTTTCTTACATGGAATGGAGACCTGAAAACAGATTAAATAATGATTAAAAGTACGAATATATGATCCCACTTACATGTTCTGTTCAGAATATTCAACAAACCTTTGAGACATCTTCAGAAAGTTTAATGATTTATTTTTAATCAATATTAATTTATAAATAAATAAATAGTGAATAATGTACTGACTATTGATAGTGTATAGATAATACATTTCATAAAATATACATAATCTTATATTTGAAAAACATTATGTATACAATGTATTTTTTCTGCCTTGGAACTTATTTCCGAATCTTCACTGCAGCTCCCCTACAGGTGCCTCATTGAGCCAAAGGTAATGAATGAAGTCATATAATTGTGCACTTACACTAACCTGCTCAAAGTTTTTAAGAAAAAATATTGAAAATAATTGAAGACGAAATCATATAATAATTTAAAGCAATGCATACTTTTGAGACCTTGTATGGAGTTGGATTAAGTCTCCTCATGTGGTCAGGTCGCATTTGCTCAAGTTGCTTGATGCATAGCTGTCTAATGTCTCTTAGAGATGGTAAAGTTTCTTCCTTTTTATCTTCAACAAAAAATAAAGATTGTTACAAAAAAAGAGATTTTGATGACAAAATCATTCAACACAGTATGATTCATTAGGGGGATACAGTTAGCAAGCATAGCAGTTACAAATGATATAATATCTTTGTTCTTTCAATTTTGAGGGGCAAAGGGTTGGTGTCACACGAAAGTTGTTTGCCTTTTTACCCGAAGGTCATGGATTCAAATCCTAAAAACATATTGCTTTGCAAGGATAAACTCCTTACATCTATCATGTGTGAGTCTTGCATTGGGCCACGTTTTTTAATTTTTTTAGGGGTAGGGATTATTACTCTAGCAACATTAAAAGTGACAACAAAGTAATAGAAGTATAGAACCAAGTTGGTTAATAATGTTCCCTTCAAAAGATAAACCAGTTTATTTTTCGTCAGCAAACAAATTGTAATCAAACCAAAATGGTTAATGAACTGCTATTTATCTTCACTATTCTCAGCTATATCTTAGTTCTCACCTGAAGTGCCTGCACAGTAACACCTTAGAAGCTCCTCAACATGCTGTGGCACCACATAAGCTCTCTTGGATTCTTGAAAGGGATGGCGGCACAAGATTCTGTCTCCCTCCTATTATAAAATATTTGTTAAAAAACATTAATGCCTACATTTGTAAATTATATGGAATTGGCTCCTGTGTGGAGATAGATTAAGTGTCAGGCACAGGCACACCATGTCAAACTAATACCTTGGGAGAGGGTTCATGTTCCTCAGTCATTATGTCCACCAACGGATACCCTTCTTTCCCATACAACCTATAAATTCGTTTCTTACATGGAATGGAGACCTGAAAACAGATTAAATAATGATTAAAAGTACGAATATATGATCCCACTTACATGTTCTGTTCAGAATATTCAACAAACCTTTGAGACATCTTCAGAAAGTTTAATGCGAGGCTGATTGTTTATCTCAACCAGCTTGAAAACAACACCTAAAGCAGCTTGAGCATAACATGTAACCAGGTATGTCCCAATTCCATAGGCATCAATCTCGTGACCCTGTAGGTCAAAACAAAATCCAACTCAAAATGTCGGGTGAAAAACTGTCTTTGTTAACAGTTCCTTTATACATGCCAAGCTGTTTTTGTTTCATCCTATAGATATTGTTTGTGTTACTGTTGACCCAAAATCAACAGTTATGAGTGTGTGTGTGCATGCACTCTATCGCATTGCATTTTATGCTCACGACTAGAGCACATTGTATATGTTTCAGACCAGATTATAATCTTTACTCGACAATGTAAGCAAAATAATTAACTGCCAATTAGAGTATTTAAGGCTTAGGCCACTACTTAGTTTTAAGAAAAAGTGGGGCACTGTTTTCCCTTAAAACTTCACGTCATGATGCTTGTAGAAAGGGAAATCTGGAATGAAATATTAAAATATGGAATAATGGTCCTTAGGGTGTTACATTTATGGTATTAGTTGAAGATTGCAATGTACAATTACCTGTTTATTTAAAGCATCTAGCGTTTCCTCATTAAGGTCATTACTAGCTGTGATACTCGTCTTCCCGAAATTAGGCAATCCAAATTCATTCTCTATGGAGCGAAAGATCTTCCTTATTTCACAAGACAAATATGCAAGGTCACCAGAGTCCAGTCTAATGCCAACTGCTTTGTATCTGCACAGGACATCATCTAAACTCAGCAATGACATGATTCTTTGAAAAATATGAAATGGTCATGACTTATCTAAAATGGAAACAAGAAACACCGAGGCAACAAAACACTTTATATAACACAGATAAAGCTTCTCAACACTAGAAACTTTTGCAACAAAATACAGGCAAAGCACATAAGGATAAAAAAATAAAAAAACAACAGTTTAGCTACTAAAAAACTGGGAATACTAACAGCTGCGAAAACCAATACAAAGACGCAAAATAAGAAAGCGCAAAAATTGTCCCTACCAACTAAAATAAACTGGGAAACTAACATAGCTATGTAAAACCTCCAATGAAGAGATAATGATAAACACATAGAACTTCTTAACATACCCTAAATCATTGAGAGCTAATGCAACTGCACAGAAGTTAGGGATTCCACTTCTCATGACCTGTCAACAAATACAAATGTGTGTGGTTATATGAAGAAATAGCTACTGTAAACCAGGGTTATCTTAGAAAGACATAGACGAGGGACAAGCAAGATTTAACCACAACCATTGGGCATTGCTAATTAAAATGATGCTAAATTGCAGATATCTGTTTGCATGAAATAGAAAATTACTATGAAAAATTGGATACTTACATCGTAAGTGTCTACAAGGGCGAGAAAGTTATCAGGAAAAGCCAGCGCATATGATATGAATGCTGCAAGTTCACTTTGGTTGGTCTCGGAAAAAACACCACTTAGTGATTTTGACCACTGCATGGTGGGAACACAACACATATATACTTACAAATCCATGTTTGATCTTGTCAGGATGAACAACATAAATAAATGCTATAATAATGGTGTGGTGATATTCATGAGTTTCCATATGCTGCATAAATTGAAGTTTGCATCACAACCTCACAGGCACTAATATCAACTTTTAACTTTGGTTTAATGAATATGATTTTATTATATTTTTTTGGCGTTTTTGGACTTTGGCTTTTATTAGCAATTTAGCCTGGAAAAATATCTAGGTAGCAAAAAAACTAATGTGCCCAAGCCCTTCTGATCCTTTGATAAGAAAAAAGCTCCAGTAAAATGGTTATTGTATAAGCAAATGCTCTCAGGATAATCCTTAAGCAAATCCTCCCTACCCCCAAAAGAATTTAGTTAAGAACCACCATGAAAGAAACCATCATTAAGGATGTAAAGATTTATATATCATTACACCTGAATTTTGCTTAGCCATGTTTGAACCAAACTAACAAAATCTTCACATGTACTCGAACCATCTTCTCTACAAAGTGATTTGTCTACAATCTCGTCTAGGCTCTGCAAATCACAGGACATACAAGGTGCACATAAAAGTAAGCAAAGGATATAAAACAAGAAGTGACTCAGGTCATAATAAAGCAAAACACTCACAACGGAAATCACATGAGAATATGAATAAAAAAACTCTGGAGTGAAACTCTCATATCATAATCAGATGGGATATGCCTCAACTTCAAAGTTTCCTTTATTCTAAAATTGTATTTAGTGGATCTCTCTCTCTAAGCTCACTCATTACCTACCCATTCTACTTATGCAATTTTCACTTTCCCATCTTTATTTTAGGTCTAAATCTGCTCTTTGCTAGTTGTAAACTTCAGCAATCAGCATCACAATCTCCATAGGGGTTTATAAATGTCTGAATTTATTGCACTGCATTTAGTTTCTATAAATAACAAAATGACATAAATATCAAAATAATATCCCTATTTATTAACAGTTGCCCATATTCCCACTATAGCAGTGCCTCATGACTTCGTTACAGAAATTCTTCCAGTACTAATGTGTAATATTTCACGGACATAAAACTTGGAAGTAATCAAATGAAGTTCTGCCACTTTAGGCATTTTGCATGGATAGATTAAACAGAAATATTGGTCTTTAACCTATAAAAGGTATTAAGGGTATATATTATAAATAAAATGATAAGTATACTTAATTGAAACTATCTTCATAAACTTCATCTAAAAATGTAACGAACTCAAGGAAAACGAGTACACACCATATATGAGCTAACAAAGGCATGTGAATGAGTTCCACGAAGGGGAATCCCGAATAACCTTCCTGCTGCAACATTGCTATTGGAAATCCATATGAAAAAGCCACATTATAGAAAGGCAAAGGTTGGAAATAAAGTAAATCACTAAATCAAAACAAAATGGTAAGGAAGGATGTCAAAAAACAAAATGGTAAAGAAGGATGTCATCATAATTTGATAATTGAGTCGCGATAGGAATGCTGATAAAATAATCAAGACAAATTGACAGTCAGTGTTTGAAATTTACCCTTCATCCCAGCATTCACTTTGCGCCTTACTTCTCACATTGCTCTCTTTAAACCAATCTTCAGTTATTTATTGCCATATGATGGGTTAATGCATATGACTTAAGATGGGACGTGGACAAGATATTAACTACTTGAATTGGTGAAAGTTTTATCCTCTCATACTCACATTATATGTGTGATCATGGATTAACCAGAATTTTTTGAACCACCTCAAAAAAGAGTCTAGCTTTGCAGAGGCACTTTGCACGATTACAATGTACAAATTATTCATAGGAATTACACAGGCATAACATAAAGTTAGAATTTACATGCAATGCACCATGCTCTGCCATCTTTTTTTGTTGAAAGGTGTTGGAAAGTAAGTTCCACATCACCTACCTCATTGTCACGGGAATGGTTTAAATACCTGTTGAGCTACTCCTCTCATTGTCAATTGGTTTTGAGATGGAACTTTAACAAAAGGTATTAAAGTACTCAAGTATTTTTTATTTTTAAAAAAAAGTTATGCCAGGTATTAAAACATCTCAGCTAGACACATATTAACTTAGAATTGATAATACCACTTCAGACTATATTAGCATTGTAAAAAGCTTAGTCCACAAAAAATCTGAAGCAAGATAACTTTTGGGTTTGCACATGATATGGTGAACATTCTTATGCCAAACACAAAGATTGAAGTTGTTCAATAGAATATACCTTGTTGCATCAAATCCTCCAATATAACAATACTTTGATGCTCCTACTCCCCCATCAGGCCCCTACATTCAAAATAACATCCTTTTGATCAGTAATGAGGAAGGAAATTCATCCTAATTTACACGCCAATTTTACTTTTGCAATAAGATTTTGTAACCTGAGCCCTTCTCAGTCCAAATTCAAGAAGTGTTTTTGACTTTCCAGCAACAAAACGATGCCTTGCAGCATTAGTAGAAACTAATGATGCATAGTTAATTAGATTTGCAAAAGGCGTTTCCAGCAACTGAACAACCTGAAAAGTATACAAGTCAATTTAATGAAGAAATTATAATCTTTGCAATAAATCAGAACTAAATGAGAGCACGTAATGGTAACAAGTACTTACTGCAACTGGCCCTTCAATTCTCATCAACGGTATCTTAGGGAAAACAACTGATCCCTCGGGAATAGCATACACCTCAACATCAGAGCAGTCAATTCCTCTAAGATAGTCAAAGAAGCCATCCTATGATTAAATCAACAGTTAATAAAGTCATAATTCTTTTGAAGGGGATATCTATTAGAAAAGCAGCATAAAACTTTGCCCAAAATCACCATAAACAGGATCACGAGCCATTTTTTCTGCCTTGAACTTGGTCCCACACAATCTATAGATAAAAATGTAATAAATTGTCCAACCACTAAGTTCTTCCGATTCTTTATATCCCTCATATAGATTTCATTAAGTTAGATCCACGATAAGTACTTCACATACTGATGTTAGTGATAAATTAGGCCACAAAAAGAATAGGGAAAAAAGCAATAGTTTTGTATGCTTTAAGGAGTAGTGCAAAGCAGCTTCTACATTTGTGGATTCAAGGACTGAAAAGGAGATAGAGAATAAATGCAATTTGAATAAGCAGACATATATCTTAGCGAGATAGCAAAATTCAGACAATTTTAGTAATCTAACTGTTGTTATTTTTCTTAAATCTCCTATTCAAATTCAAATGCTACAATCTTATTTACCCCTCTCTTTATAGCTTTATCATTCACAATTATTAAAAAATTTCAGTGTGTAAGAGTTGAATTCATGACATAGAAAGCTTTAAATGATGAATCAAAACAGAATATGGATGACATACCTCACACGAAATAGATAAACTTTTTTTGATAAAATCAATTTCTTCATCAGAGAGCTTGTAATTAGATATGAACCTTACACATTCTTCCAAACCAGCGAATATAGTATATTCCCCGCCAAAAGGGTTCTTCCTAAAATATAAATCAAACCTGAAACAAACCAAATTAAAAATTACACTAAAAATCTTATGATAAACACTTAAGCAAATTGCATGTGATCATTTAAAAACAAACACATTATGAATTTAATCATGAATAGGTAAAGAATAATTGGAATAAAACATTGACTAATTAATCTGAAAAAGAGAAAAATGAAAAACTTACACAGCACGTTGTTGATGTTTGCCAGCTTTCCAATAAGCGTAAGCCATGGTGAATTGATAGAGATCCGTGAGCAGAGGCGTCACCATCGGGTTTGTGGGTCCAGCTATGACCCGACCCGAATGTTTATTCTTCTTCATTTCCATTCTTGTTCCTCTTCTTCCCTTCTGTCTTTCCTTAAATTCAAACTACTCACTCTTATACTCTATTTTACTTTTATATATAACAAACAAGGAAGTTTCTAACTAACTCCGGACAATAATAATAATAATAATAATAATAATGTATGAGTTATATATATGGTTATTATACCTAGATTTCACGATCAAATATTAAAACCATTAATTATTCTTTTATCCTAATTGTAGTATTGTAATCTTTGGCTACTGATACTTGTCTATGCAGCTTCTACATTAACCATTCATTATATTTTTATGACAGCTATCGTTACAACAACCCTTGTTACTGAGTATTGTTATCTAATTTATATGGATATTTGATATGTTTTAAAATTAGTAAAATGATTGTTATTGATCAAATTTAGTAAGTGATTTATCTTATTCCGTATGTATGGGGAGTTTAGTTTTTAGTATGTTTGTGTTCAATTGTGTTTTGTTGGAAACTTGGAAGATGGTTTGATAATGTTGATTACAATTTTTTTAATAATACATCACATTATGCATTTGTTTATTGAAATTAAACTTGATTTAATTTGTGTATTATTATTTGGAACTAATAAAAGTAAGATCACAACATGACAAATATCGACTTATGAAAAATAATGCTACTATTTATGGATTTTGGTGATGATAAGGTAGGATAAGGGAATTTTGATGAGTTTAAGGTAGGGATAAGAAGAGGTTTTGAAATGAAAATTAGTCAACAAATAATATATATTTTTCTACTAAATTTTCATATTAACCCTTATACTCATAAGATAATGATATATGTCACTTGCAAACCAATCACTAATAAATAAAGTATCATATGTCTTTTTTGTAGTAAAAGAATTAGTAAGAAACAAAAGTGACAAGAGTGAATGAAGCCTGAATGTGAACCACAACCATAGCAACATTGGACTGAAAGGAATAGAGAGAAACCAAACAAATTATGGAAACTTATGAGAATATATGGTGGATATGACCACAAGAACAATCACAATATTGTATAGATTCTGAAAATACAATATCATAATTGTGAATTTAAAATATGAGACAAATCAGGATTTGGTTACTTTGACTTTCTAGGTAAAGCTTGAATGTTGGATGGTTTTGTTGGGTAGTGGCCAAAAGTGCAAACGGTAGTCGCATTAAAAATGATAAGTTCTTATATTAATATTTATGTACTGCCAATATAACAATTTATATATTTAATACATTATTATTATTTATTTATATTACTTTTTTGAATAATTAGTGATGATTAAACGTAAACATATAGCAACAGTGTATAAAACTACGGTTAAAACATAATTTTTTCTCTATATTCTAAATTTCTAATGTCACTTGTTCTTTTTGTTACTACAGAGACACGCCCCCCTCTCAACAAATAATTTTTTAAAATTATATATTCTCCTAAACAATTAACATAATAATTGGTCAATAAACTGAATATCATTTTCTACTCACATTAAATTAATATGGATAATTTGGGGGTGACGCATATCATTTTTTACAATTTGAAGATTTTTTAGGCTATAACAATATTATTCGATAATTCTATTACATGCTTGTATTATTGAGCATCTCCAACCAGAAGAGTTGTATTCTAGTAAGAAATTTAAGACCCACAATATCACAAATAAGGTGTACAAGAGAAGAAAAAATGTATTTAATGTTGGTGTCACAATTTCATAAATAATAGATTTTTTTTAACAATTTAAAGATATACCAAGCTGTATAAGTGTAAAACATAAAACAGGGTTATATCTTTTGTCTAATAAGATGTGTCATTTATTTTCATGTACGGCTTATTTTAATTCATAAAAATATAAAATATAGCATCAAATATTAAACAACTTCCCATTTTTTTAGTAAATTAGAATGAGTGACACTAAAGTGGACGGTTTTGTATGACGGCATTTTTCCCAAATACTAGAAGTAATTTTGTAAATTAAATTGAGTAAGACAGAGACTTCTATAAATAAATATAAGAGAAGTGCTATATGAATAATTAAAATTTCACAACTTTTTTTGCAAAAAAGTTGAACTATCTTTATCATTTACTTATTTTTCAATTATAATCTTTACATGCATGTCAAAAAATTTATATAATCAAATAACAACTAAAAAGTATCACATGTATTGTAAAATAACATTTTTTATATATATTATATATGTGTGATAGGTTCATGCACACAGCTCAAAAACAAAGCTTTGAAATTCTGTCTTGAGTGGCACATGTCCTTCACCCCTTGAGTCCTTGACCCACACACCTAACTAAATTTAAAGTACCAGGATCAACTAATAATAATTCCTGGAATTGATGTTTTAGCACACATAAGTATATTGGTTGTCTGATATTTTTAATATCAAACAATTATTTTGCCAAATTTAAATCCAAATCTATATCTTGGTTTCCGGCAGGTATCTTCGCACTGACAATCTCGTCCAAGACAGCAACATTCATAAGCATGTGAAGCTAACTCGATTTAAAGTGAAATATTGATGAGCACTTAATTACTTAAATATAAACACCCTTATAGAGGCATTTTGATTAATTACTATGACTATGGGGCATGCTCATCACATAAATATTATCATCTACAAATGCACCTTAATCTACTCCTCTCTTAGTATTTTTCCCTTTTGTAGTCCCTGGATCTGAAGTCCCTTTCTACTTCTACCAAATATTCAGTGAAGTCTTTGTAGGTAATGGTGTAAAGGACAAAATAGAAGTCTTGAGTGCTTCTATCCCTATGCCATATACCATATCATTGCATTCCTATTGTCCCTTTGTACATTTAAAAAAAATAGTTGATGTACAGAATAATGCAATATCATATGAACACAGTATTTATAAAATGACACAAACTTGAAATAGGTGATTAGTATTATCTTAAGCTGAAGTCACCATGGAGGAGATTTTGTAGTGTTTTAACATATACTGTTACAGCAATTGGTAGTTAAATCTGCATCATACATTATATATAGATAGATTACTTATCAACTCGGAAAATGAAGATAAATTCTGCTCCCTTGTTAGCCTGGGTAGAGGCTTGTCAAAAATACCACAGAATGCTCAAGGGGTTCGAAACTCAAGCTCAAAAAAATAGTGGAAGCATGACAAACTTCAAAAATCTGATGTTTCTGTTTTGGAGTTACCATTGTGGGCATTTTCCCCTCTGTTGCATGCATGAAGATAAATATAAAATGTGTTTTACATTGCATCATATACTAGCTACCTACTTAACTGCGATGCGAGAATATTGTTGGGCTCACTATTTGTCATGATCACTCCAGATTGTTCTCTTCCAGCAATGCATGTTTGGAAAGAGCTATCGTCCTTAGCTTCGGATGTTTGCATGTCGAAGGATGGTGATACATCAGTTGTCCCTGACTTTAATTCTTTGATAGCTGGGGTTTGAAAATATTAATGTACAAAGTGCATGAGATGGCTATGTAGTAATGGAATTGGACTGAGTTATGCAAGAAGTGACATATGTAGTTGTGTACCTTGAGAACCGACTAAAAGATTGGTATCTGAATGGCCTGCATTTGATTGCTGGTGCTGCAATATGTCTTCCCTGCATATCTGATTTACAATTCAAGGGAAAACAAAACATGTAACAATGACTGATGTTATACTTTTAATTTAACTAGATGTGACATTCCACATGGTCAAGCCTACCTCGGAAGGTCTTGTAGGCTGAAAAGGTTTTATATGTGATAGGATTGGGGATTCCAGGCCAAAAGAAGCTTCTGAGTTGTTAACATATGAAGGATAAGGCACTGATGGCTGATTAGGAAAGGTGTGTTGGTTAGGTATATTAGATGATGCATAGTTTAAGGTGTTCCTTTGGTGCATAGGCAAGGTAGCTGCCATGTTCAAAGGGATTGACCTGTTTTCTTCACCCAATTCCATACTCATCCGAGACAATTGCAGAGGCTGCAAGCCTTCAGGAAAGCACATAGGATGCAAACTTAATCCATTTCTCATCGATAGCATCTGAAATATTATCATAGAGGTTGCATTCAGCACATGACAAATATGCCTTTGAAGGCAATTTCAAAGTATAGCATGCAATTATGCATCACATTTAGCTAAATAAATTTTGTCGCCAGCTTCAGCATTTGCACATTCAAGCAGAATGGCCTTTACAACTTCGCTAAAGACAACAGTTTCAGCTAGGCTTTCCTCCAATTTCTCAAACACACTGTTAACAGAAAAAGAAATACTGACACAGAATAATTTCCACAGAATGCAAAATCTAGCATCATTGGCAGGGCTCCCACTTCAAATGAAAATGTAGGACACGGATTTACAAATATTATAACTTTTCTGTCAGGCAGTGAGTGTTAATTTGTTAAACAGTATACTTGGTATTTGTATCGAGATTTAGAACCGATGTATTCAATTAGCAAATGGACTAATATTCTCAGGTATAGCGCTCTTCTTCTGGACACTTACATACTGTCTAGTGTCTACCCTTCTAAATTGAGCATTAGAGTACTTTTTGCATCAACACATTATGAGCAAATGCATATAAAAGAGATACAGACCTGTACTTGGAGCTGAAGCTGTTTAAGGTAATCGATAGCTTCATCGAGCATTGAAGCCTTATCAGTCTGCCACACACACAAAGCAATCAATTACAATACCAAGAACTATGAATTAAAAAAGCACCTTCTAAACTATGGTGGGAGAAACTTGTGTACCTTGTTAGAATTTGGAATTAGATTTTGCAAAGCCTTCATTTTCTCATTGATTCTACTCCTTCTTCGCTGCTCAACAAGTCCCACACCAAGGCCAAAAGGAAAAATTTCACAAGCATGAAACAGAATCAAACCCAAGTACAGGAAAACAGGCATCGTCAAAAAACCACAAACCTTTTCGGACAAATTATGAACTTCTGCTGCTCTGCTTCTTTTTGAAGAACCCCTAGAAGGAACCGATTTTGTTGGAACTTCTTCTGGAAATGCTTCAACACCCTCCTACATTCCAAAATTGCCAATCAATTGAAAGGCAGCCATGAGACTCCAACATAGTGAGGCCAGGGAGACTAAAGGTATGCAACCTAATATCGTGCAAACTGAGAGGTTGTTTCTCATACTTAAAATCGATGGCCTTCCTCGTCAAAACTCACCCTCTAACAAAAGGTGCAGGTAAGTTTTTTTAGGCAGATATTTTTCTCTAGAAAAGTAGAGAGCACACTTTTGAGGGGTTGAACCAGGACATTTCAAAAGTCCATGAAGCAATTTTCGTTTTTTACTTCAAATCCCAACCAAACCAACGAATTTAACCCTTTTTTCACCCCAATCAAAAGGTTTCTCACAAAGATCCGGAGGTTAAACATGCCAAGAATCATCCTTATGTATTTCCCCCCACACTTTTAACAACCCTAGACCCAGCCAAAATAAAACGACAACAGTGAGTTATTATGTATGTTAAAAGGATAATTTCGATTATTCCAAGGAATTCAGCTAACAATGCCAAAATGGGAAGACCAAGAGTGTTATGATAACAAGTTAGCTTTTTTATTTCATTTTTACTGAGAAACAAAATATAACAGATACCCTTTTTACATTATGTTTGGAGTGAAGCAGAGGAAAACTAAAAAGTGATGTATATACATAAAAGTTATATAAAAGCCTAAACAAAAGTATCAAACTTGATGAGTAAAAAATGATAAGAAGTACCTCACTTTCACAATCATACTCATCAGTATCATTCTCACTCACTCCTTGTTGACCCTTGATGGAAACGTGAGTGGGCATTGAATTAGTGGTTCCTCCAGCTCCAACGGTGAAGATCTTGTTGCCATCATGGTTGGAGCTGAAAGGTTCAGGTAACATGAAGTTGGAGTTGTTGACGTGTGAAGAAGAAGAAGAAGATGATGAACGTAGAAGAATCTGACGCAGGAAAATGGAGATTTCATCGTGTGAGGTAGAAAGGTTCTTGTCATAGTTGTAGATATTCATATCATCATCACTATCCGCCATTACTGCACTGAACTGCACTGTTTTTGGTAGAAAATGTTGTTGGGTGGTTTGTTATTGTAAAAAACAAAGGTAGGAGAGAGTAAATAAATGAGAATGGTAATGGTAATGGTAATGATAATGATAATGGAAGTGTATGAAACTAGTTACAGAAAATAAAAAGTGATGGAAAAAAGAAAAGGAAGGACATGAATATGGGGAATTGTGGGCGGGTTTTTTCATCACTATTTCAGACTCTCACTCCCCACGCGCTCACCACATGTCAACACCTCACGTCACCTTTTCTCCACTACAGTTACTATGGGAATCTCAACACTTTAATTTTGTTAATTTTGTCATGATTTTGTGATTAAATTATACTAGTAAAATTATATAAATTATCTTTCACTTTTTTACACTTACATAAATCCCTAATTTTTTATACTTTTAGTATATCGACCACTTATGCAAGAGAAATAAGTGTAATCTTTAAAAAAAATATGTGATAAAGCAATTAGGTTAACCAAAACATGGTATATTGTGGAGACGAATCGAAATAATATATGGGTTAATATCTCTTTATTATTTTTGGTTCGTTATGATAAAGTATAAGAGCGATTTAAACAATATCTCTTTAGAACTGTTTATGCATTTTGTAACAAAAATAATGAAAATACATTGATTTGTATATTATTTAGATTTGTCTCAACAATATATCATTGTTTTATTTAACTTAATTTAATTTTTTATATTTTTTGTTTAAAAGATTACACGTATTTCTCATGCATAGATGATCAGTGTGAGCGTACAAAATCTAGGGGTTTGTGTATGTGTAAAAACAAGTGGCAATTTCTGTAATTTCACTAAAATTCATGAGATGTCAATGTAATTTACTTTTATTTTTTTACGAGTAATGTTATATTCTCTTATTAAATTTTCTTACTAATCCTCCTACCCAAAAAATATAACACATGTCATTTGGAAATCAATTATCAACAAATAAGATATCAACTTTATTGTGAGTAAGAAGATTAATAATAGGATATCATTTTCCTTTTTAATTAGAAAGTGTTGGGATACATTTTTGTACCTTAAATGTTAGTGCTTTGATATGATTATATTTGTCTTCCTGTATTTAATTGTTATTTGGTAAATTTGTTAAAATCTTATATAGCTCTCCTCAAAATTTTATGTCATCAATGAAACATGAATAATAGATTAAGTGAGCAAGAAAACTTGCAATTAGGCTAAATCAAAATTAAAACACTACATTTATGTTAGGGTGGTTAAAAATATTTTTCAACACTATAAAAAGCAATATTATATGGGCCAGATAAATATGGTCTAGCCGATATGGTTGATGATCGGATCATACTTCTAAATGACATTAGTTTGTATTTTAATTGAAGAATAATTTGATTGCTTTGGAATGTGAAGATTTTGTATCAACCATTTCAAATTAAAAAATAATCTAATAAACTAATCAAATGATTCATTTAAAATTAAAAAATATAAAAATACTGCTTCATTATTCTACCTCATTCTAATAAAAAACAGAAAAACCTTATTCCATTACTAATTATATAATTATTCATTTCTATATAATTATATATAACATGGTCTAATTAACATATTAAAGTTGTTAAATTTTGTAGGGAACATATTCTATTTAAAGTCATGCTCGAGTTTAGTACATTTTTCTAACTGCTATCAACGAGTAGAAACCCAAAGTCTCATTGTTTTGTCTATAAGTTAAGGTTGCTGTAACCGTTACTGTTCTTGTTCCTGTTTTTCTCTGCTTTGTCAGTGGAGTGGAGCTCCCTTGGTTGCACTTGCATGCTCCACTACAATTGGCGGTGACACGTGACCCACATTATCATTTTTTCTGCTTGTTTATTCCCTATATTTTATTTGTAATGTTCACCTTTCGTAAGAAACTAATTTATTTTAGAGTTCATTACTACCTTTTTTAACTAATATTACTTCTAGAAACCGAATATTTAACATTTTAATCATTATAATCTAATCATACCTTACATCAGTGGATCATCATGTATTGTTGATACCCCTATCTCCTTTTGAAAATGTAGATGTGGTTTGTAGTACTGGTTATAGGTTCAATAAATGGAAAGATTACATTGGAATTATAACTTTAATATTACTAATATATTAAATATATTATTTTATAAAAAAATGTCTCTAAATTATGTTTTTTCCTAGTCTTCATAATTTCATTATTTAAATCCTTAATATATTTAAAACATTTACATTAATTCTTCTCATCACCTAAGTGATGAATTGTCTAATATCGTTAGTCATCGGTTTTCATACAATACCATTTATCTGATTATGAAAGTTAAAAATAATATTCTTTTAAATTTTAAGAACTCAAACAAAACTAAATAATTTTGTAGGATTAAACTAAAGAGTGATGATTCACTTACTTCAAGAGTAAGTTTTTCAAACATACTTCTTGTTATAGTCATCAATTCTATAGATATCTAATAGTTTAAATCTATTTATTAATTGAAACCATTGAATTTTCTTATAATTGATGAAATTTGTTAATATATTTTTTGAAGTTTTGTTGAAATAGGAAATATATTTTCCTATAATTCATGTCAATAATCCTCCACGTGACGCCATGTGTAAATATATGCTTTTATTAATTTAATTAAATAATTACAAAAACTTAATTATGATGAAGGAGCAAAATTCTATTGACCTGTGAAAACAAATGATAAAAGATCAGGTAAAAAATACTGGTCAAACTATATTTTTCAATATATTCTAAATTATAATCACAATAATAATAATATGATATTTATATATAAATTGACTAAACATAATAAGAGAAATCACACTTTAGTTATGAATCACTTATATGAATCCAATAACATTATAATATTCTATCATATATATTAGCCTACATTGATAGCTCTGAACATATAAAGAATAAAAATTGAGAAGTGAAATATTTAATTCCAATCATTAAAATTTTACTATTTAAAACATAAAATGTTAACAAAAGAAACAATTTAAGTTTATAACATTCTGTGTTAAATTGTTTTTTTAAATAGAATATTGAATTTGGAGTAATAACTTAAATATATTTAAAAGAATGAAAAA
Source organism: Lupinus angustifolius (assembly GCF_001865875.1). Lineage (NCBI taxonomy): Eukaryota > Viridiplantae > Streptophyta > Magnoliopsida > Fabales > Fabaceae > Lupinus > Lupinus angustifolius. The sequence continues at coordinate 2,288,224 of NC_032025.1, forward strand.
AATTAAATATTCCCCTAACTATTAACTATTTTTTATTTTTGAATTAGACAAAACAATGAAAATCTCTTTAATTTTATATTGAGTAATATGAAATAAGGTGAGTTATAAATCCTATTATTATTTTATTTTCTATTTTCATTTTATATTGACTAATATGAAATTTATATCATAATAGTGTAAAAATTTATATACATGCACTTCATCATTTACCATTTATTTGAATTATCTTTTTTTAAAAATTAACAATAATTAAATATCAATGGAGATGATACAATGATAGTATATAATACATTGTTAGTATGTGTATTTTTTCTAATAATAATATGGACAAATTATTTACTAATGTCTTTTTTTGCCATGCCATATTTATTCGTGCTGGTACGTGGCTATTTGTAATTGGCTTACGATATCTCGAATCAATTCAGCATAGATTGTCATCGAAATGACCACCACAGTATTTGCGTCAATGTCATCTAACGTCATAGACATAATAGATAAACGATGACTAAGGATTATAGGCCACTAATTAACCAGTAATGAGTGAGACTCCTCATAAGTAATGGAGAGGCAATTGACTTTTTCCTTTGTATTTAGTAGTAGAAGTGTAACATCATTACACATAAAATGGATATAAGTATTAATATATGTTACTTTTTATTTATTTTTACACATCACTTGTCTCTCCATTAATGGAGAGCAGTCTCACTCACAAGTAATACTGCTAATTCACAATAACCTAAACAAAATATTGGTTTAATAATTTAAGGTATTACTGAATTTCTAAAGTTGATGATTCAATTCTTGTGAACAACACTTATTAAGTGAGGAAGTCATAAACCTCAAAATGAATTAATTCATTACAAAAAGGGTGAAGTAATATTTTTAGTAATATAAAAAAAAATCCACTCAATAGTAATAGTTTAGAGCAAAATGTTTATAGTAGCCACTTAGTTTATTATAAAAAACTTATAAAACATGTTTGATTTCTCTTAAGCAATATATTGGGTTCGAGTTTTGTGGACGTAAAAAATATTCACTAGAAAAGTTAGTCACACATATCTATAAATATTTTTGACTATGATTACCTTCAATGCGAGGATATCTGTAAGAAATAAAAAAAAGTTTATTATAAAAAAAACAACTTCTAAAACTTTAAATGGCATTTGGTAAACATATTAGTCTTTGAGAGACTACATTAGTACATTTTAGAATAGCTGATGATTTTATATATCCAAATAATATTTATTCTAAAGATTCGAATTTGTGAACATTAATAAAAATATATATGGAGATCTAATTTCATTGTTATTTAAAATAACTTGTTGGTACACTTGATATTAATTTCAATCGTTTAAATTTTATTAATTTAAAATGTCATTCGGATGATTTTTATATCTCCAAACAAATGTTTTTCTAAAGTTTTGAATTTGTGATCATTAACAAAAAAAACCTTGGCATCTAATTTCACTATCACTTAAAACTTAAAATAAGTTGTTGGTCTACTTAATATTATTTTAGTAATTCTTATTTTTGTTTTTTGTAATATTAACTTCTTAATTCTACTCAGATGTTCATGACGCACACATTATTTTTTATTTAATTTTTTTATTGTTAAACTACATCAACTATACTCGGGGTGCATGCTTTTGCGGTATGGATGAAGAAACCTTATATGTATATACTACCCTTTATGGAGTTCAAACATGGTTATATGTATTATAATTTTTTTATATAAGGGATATTTCCTTGAACTATATATGTGCGATAACTAATATTTTTTGAATGTGTAATATTCTTTGACATTTTATTCTATTTTAAAATTTAATAAAGTTTTACACCACTAAATTATCATTTTATTAGTTACATTATTATAATTTGAATAAATTACATTGATACATGAAATTATATATAACATATATCTTTTACACTTACAAATTCATATGTATTTATTATTCTATAAGATTTACCTCGTCAAGCTAATTAGAATGGGTCTAGTAGTCATGGAGCTTGATAGTATGCATGATATTCCAAAACAATTTTTTTATAGGTTAGAATATGCAATTGGATCACTGAAAAAAAAGTACAATGCCAAATGAAGTGAAAAGTTTAAGGATCGAAGTAATAAGGAGATTGAAATTTTGAGTCTCATTCACTATGGGATCATACATGTGCCACAATGTTATTGGCGATTCACATCTTTATGTGACTAGCAGCTACAGATGATGATATATACGAGTTTGTTTGTGGTTGCTATGCCATTAAGAGAGAGCGGGTCTTATTAATTTTAGAGCAAAGTATGGGCAAGTTCATTAAATTTGTTTGAGATGCTATATATACAATCACATGCTTACTGTGTAACAGTTTGATACGTCACGTTCCCGAACATGGCCACAACTTTACTAGTCAACGAATGAAGATGCCTAATTTTGACGTGAAGCTGATACATTTGAGTAATTTGTTAGAGTAACATATTATTGAACTTATTTGTCATTTCAAAATGCTTTTCATACATCATTGATATGCCCAAAATAGAAGGGGAAAAATCATGACTTAAAATTAGAGCATAAATGTACATATTCTCTTCTATGAAGATAATAAAAATTTGGGTAAAAGTGTTGTACAAGTTATGATAATAAATAAAAAGACTTCAAAATTAGAGGAAGGGTAGCACCAGGACTGAGATAATATATATAAGATGAATATAGTTGGTGGATGATTTGAGGTGTGTGTTGTGTATGTTGCAATTTACATGATGAATATTTAGATTATTTGTTTATATTTTCCCCATTTGTTTCTAATACCCGGAAAGATTCTATTCGTGCTACAAATTTAGATGAGTTTTCTGAATATGTTTGTGAAATTGCCTCAGATTCAGGACTCTTTCTCTAAAAATGGTAAAGGGAAATTTTTGTTTGCTATTATTTGGTTTATTTAGTGTAGGAAGAATGAAGTAATATTTAGAAAGTAAAATATTAATTTCATCTGTATTTTGGATTTGATTCAAATTATATATTAGTTATGATTCTAAAAAAATATGAGATTTTTTCTTATACTTTTGTTCGATGGTGTATTGATTTCTATACTTATATTATTTTATAAGTTGTAATTAAATTGACACTCTTATGCATCTTTTCTAATAGATTTGCTGATAAAGAAATTATATTTTATGAATCATCATTGAATAATGAATAAAATATGTATTAAATTACTAGTTTGTTAATTTGTTCATTTGTTAGACAAACCATTAGAAATCTGTTTCGTATTTTTATTTTTAAAAGTTTTATCAAAAGATATAAAAATTTGGAATAACAAAATAAAATGTGAAATATATGTATGTAAAATTATATACTAATAACATTATTCTTTCTTACTTATGCCAAAATACATGATTTAAGACACAGTTTCTCTGTCTTTATATCCCTAATATATAAACATTAACTTAATTGTTAGAACATTATTTTACTTGGATAGAGACTTCTCTATGCTTTCTTATGGATGTACTGCAAGGGGTAAAGTTATGGATACAGAATTCTCCGATTTCACGTAATCAAACTTTACGAAACTTATCTAAAGAGTTGCATACGAAATAACCTTATAGAAGATGGGGTTTTCTGGTTACGTGTGGTCCTTGAAGTCTTAGAGATGCAATTTATCTTTATATATAGTATAAATAAGGCACGACAGTTTATATTTGGAAAAAGGGCAAGGCATAAAAACCTCAAAGCTTTGTGACATAAGTGTAGAAAATAGAGGTGATTCAACATTGAAAATAAAGATCATAAACCTCAGAGTTTTGTCACACGTGAACAGAAAATACAGGCCATTCAACTTTGAAAATAAAGATCATAGATTTTGTGAAACACAGAGGTGAAAATATAGATAACTATATATCAAAGAATTAGGTCGACCATGTCTAAATCACGTAACACGAGTTTCTTAGACTCACGTAACACGATTAAAATGGATAGATACACTAAACAAATATAGATAATATATGGAAATCAATAACATTCCATACATGTAAACCCAACTAGATAATGAAAACATTCAGTTATTGAAATGCTTAAAGTTAAAGCAGGAGTTCAAGGCATGCATCACTGCATCAGCCATCAAAATCATACAAACCTGTTTAGAGCATATATAAAAGTCTAGCATTAAGGGTAAAACTGAAACATTTTAATTTGTCTTTAATAATAATTAACAGGAAGGAATCATTCATTGCGAGCTTCAGCTTCAGCTTCAGCTTCACCTGCAACTCGAACTTCAGCTTCACCTGCAACTCCAACTTCACCTTCACCTGCAACTCCAACTTCACCTGCAACTCCAACTCCACCTTCATTTTGATCCTCTTCATCAATAGGTATATTTAGTCCTATTTGTTTGCATAATGGGCATGTGTTCTCAGTCAGCAGCCACTGTTTAATGCAATCTAGATGAAATTTGTGCATGCAGTCTAGTATCCCAAGTTTTTCTCCTTTCGAATAATTATCCTAAAAATGATTGCAAATTAAAAGTTGTTAAATAATAATAAGTAACCTAGTTATTGGGTAAGCTATCCAATTTAATTAAACTAAGTAGGTATAGATAGAATTTGTTTGTTTTATCTATAGAGATAAAGAACAGTTGAAAGAACAAGTGGTACTATCATATTATCATATCACTAAATTTCTATAATTAACAATGAAGAAGATAATATAAAGGATTCATCATCCATTCTACAAGAGAATAAGAGAAGAAATGAATGTAAGCATTAATAAGACTCCAAACATGGAGAATAAAGGAATGTAAGCATTAAGAAGATTCGACAAGAATCACCTGTCCCGAATGGTGTCTCACTCCATATATCAAGCAAATTAGAGTGATATTTATTATCACCTTTTATTTTTTTTAAATATTATTTTATTCATATATCAACATATGATTGACTTGAGACATAAAATAGGACACGGCTGGGGACAAATGATCTACATCCCAAAGATCAAGTAATAGAAGCCTCCAAGCAAGTAGAAGCTTGATAGAATTTGTGTTATACTTATCCATATTCAAATGATGGATAACAAAAAAAATGCAAAAGTATTAATTCATTTCCCAATTATAAGTAAATTAAAGAGATGAAATTCACTTACTTCAAAAATCTAAAAAACTTTACTCTACATATTAGTAATCAATTATAAGAAAATCTAATGGTTTAGATCTATTCATTAATTCAAACTATTGAATTTTCATATACTTGATAGATAATAATGTGTAATAAGTAGATCCTCTCCCTAAATTAAAAGTAGAAGTAGTTATTGAGTTAACTTTCCAAATTCCTCGTTGGTTACCCTTAAATTGATGAATCAGAACTCACCTGGCAAATGCAACAAAGTTCAGTTTGTGGAGTGCCATCAGTGACAGATTGGAAAGTCTCAAGCTTTATGTACTTCAAAATCTCATTTTCAGTCAATCCAAGCATCTGCATATTGTAATAGTTAGAAAAGGTAATTAGTAAATAAAGTCAAAGCCATCAAGTTGTTTAATCGAAACTGCGAACACCAAAAAAAGGAAGTATTACATAAATTTTTATATCATGTGTTGAGAAGTCAAAAAAGCCACCCTCCTGTATCTCATTTATAAATTCTTGCAATTCCCGGATAGTTGATTGAGTGACCCTCATCAATTCCTATGGGACACACATTAAAAAGTTGTAGATAAGTTCATGGAAGCAAAGTAATTTTCTGTGAAGATAAACAAAAATGTAAATCAATGAACTAATAAGTATAACTATGAAGATGGCATAATTAGTTCAACAATCGTTTTAATTTGTGTCTTCTTAGTAACAAAATAGTTCTTCCGACTCATTTGGTCCATGCCGATATAATGCTTGCAAAATTAATGGTTAACAAACATATATTCATATTATGCCTACTTAATTGCAGACTAATAGACTAACGGTCGCCTGGCAGATACAGCTAAAAATGTAAAAAATTGAAGTAAAACTAACACTTCAATCAAAGATGAACATTACAGTAACAAACATAGATGTAATAGTGTAGTATATTTTCATTTCATCACGTCACTCCACTACTTATACATGGTCTTATGCATCTTTGAAGTATAACTAACACTTCAATCAAAGATAGTATGTATATTTAGAAATTAAAATGGTACTACCATATAAAGAATTTAAAAGTAATTAAGAACATGTATATCTTGAAATAAAACGTAACCTACCTCTGTACCCATCATTGTGCCATCGTCGTTCACATTGCTCAAGGTAATATGAACCTATTGGATATAGAAATATAAAAAGTATATTCAATTTGGTGAAAATTAAATTAATTATCAGATCAATTAATATGGAAAAGTATAATCAATCAGAAATTTTATCTTTATACCTACTCATTCCCTCATATGATAGAAAGAGTATAAAATCTATGTACTATTAGTGTAAAGATTTATACGCATGCGTTTCTTGTTTTTTTGATCGGCAAAAGAAAATTATATTAATAAAAATAATTACAAAGAAAAAGAACAAAATAAAGCAAAAACAAGAAGAAAAGAACCAATTACAAAGTGGAATTAAGACAAGATAATGATTTAGAAACTCAATCTGAGTAAGAAAAGGAATCATTGCCCATCTGGCCATTAACCCAAAGCCAAGAGTTAACTCTTGCAGCTTCAAAAATCTTCCAAGGAGAAGGCTGGACACTGTTGAAAACAAAGTCATTCCTAGAAAGCCAAATTGCCCAAGTAGAAGCAAGCCAAATGATACTCCAAAGATTTCAGCGTTTATTGTTTGAACTCATGCCCATGTGAGCACTGAAGTGGGCGTTTCATCACCCACCATTCATTTAAATTACTTTTTTTTTAAAAGTAAATAACAATTAAAGATCAATGGTGAATGATGCAGTGACAGTATATAAAATTCATACACTGTGTCACTTCATACATCTTTTTCTCTTCTAGAAATTACATTGATACAATTTGTATCTAAAAAAATATTGCTAACAGATTTACCCGATAGATATAGAAAAGCAAATACTGCATACATGTTTGAACAGTACGTAGATAATAAATCCACAAGTAGTATAACTTTTAAGAAGGTAAGTATTGAGATACCTCATTCGTTAAATTCACTGTTATTTGACTAGGAGTTGATGCTGTGAGAAGATCTAGTATACTAAAATTATTATCTCCTTGATTCAGCTCTACTATTTCCACTGGTCATAATAAGGTAGAATATAAGAAATACAATAGTTAGTTCAAGTGATATTATTACCACAACTCATTTTATAATGGAAAATATATATATAACCAATTCAATAAACCCTACATAGTAAGCTTTGAACATGTTCACCAGCTAGTGGGTCAAAAAGGAAATTAACAATACTCCAATTGATTCAGCATTAACATTAAGATCATTTGTTGGAATAATATTAGAAATCTCTCTAAAAGAACTAGTATTTGAATTAGGTTCAGCAGGATTGTGTTCATTTTGATTAGATTGACTGTTCTAACCTTCTATAACAACCAAGCAAATTTACAAGATCGTTTATTCTTAAAACCACATAAAATCAAGATATAAAATGACCAATATATAAAATGTTCAAGGAACATAACTGATATCACCTAAATGATCAACTAATAACGATCAACACCCTTTTTTATGTATAAAACCTATTTTTATAAGGCAAATATGTTGATGCATTGATAGAAATTAATTATATAGGATGAAACAAGTTTTGCGAAAGGGTGGAAGAGAATATAAGTGACATTACCTTCATTGTTCATAGTTTCCAATAAGTTAATCTTTGACGACCAACTGCCCAAAGAAGTGAATAATTAGGGATAAATCAATAAAGTGGATTGTCCACAAAGTAAATTAACCTACAATAGGATAATAATGAAATAATTTTTTGAAATCACATAATTCAAAACTAGAGAAAAAATATATGTACTCATAATGTATGAATTTTATATATTATCAGTAAATCATTAATCATTTATATTTAATCATTATTACTTTTCAAAAAAGTAAAATGGATAATACACTCCATATATATTATACTCTTAAAACACATCATTATTAAAAAAAATGAAGCGATAAATATGCAATGCCAAAAGCAACAAAGATAAATATATATACATACACATAAATGAATTGTGGATGATGCACTAATTATACATAAATCTTTACACTTTCAGTACATAGATATTACACTCATAACTATCTAAGTTTACTAAAATCTAAGACACGTATGTTTTTATAAGATTTCAAAGAATTCAATAAAATTGCATAATCTATAGGATACATATATTCCATAAAATCTAACCAAAGTCAAAGGCATAAAATTCAATTACAACCAATGCACTGCTGAAGCAAGAGGATTGTTGGATATGGCTAGAAGGTATTATACGGTTAAGTCTGCAACAAAATTTTGTAGTGGCAGAATGTATGTTGTGCAACTTAAAAGCAATAGTTTCAATATTTTATGATATAATATAGCTCCATTTAATTTAGGGGTATAATAATCCAAGGTGATCCTTGACAGATTATTACAAACAAAGCGCAACTTTCATAGGCGAAAGATTTAACCACATAGAGATTCATTGTTATGTCCTTTTATGCAAGATTGAAAACGAAACAACCACTCATCTTTTCTTATGATGTAAAGTATCTTATACTATTTGTCAAATCATGTTTAAAATGGTTCAGATTTGATTATATTGTTCTACCCTGGGATGGAGAAACACACTTCAAATAGCACTTGAATTTCATATCAGAGATGTTTGGAAATTGATATGATTCAGTACTGTTTTGCCACTCTGAATACAAATAAATAGCAACATTATTTTAGTTAGAAAATGTGAATTTGGAGTAGGTTATTGAACTCTATACTGAATAAAAAAACACCGAATAATATAAAAATATTAATTTTTGTTTTTTAATTTTTTCGCTTATAAAATAATATATTTTGATTAATTTGAGATCCAAATAAAATACCAATATGATCAAGAGATCTTCATTCTAGGTTATTCACTTGATGAAAGTTCAGACATGGTTTTGGTTACCAGGGAAAAAATTGATGAAACAACATTGTATAAATTGCTACTCATAATAGTCACGTACTTCCCGTAAATACCATAACCGTAATTTTGGAACCATGGATATATGACCAATGCATACAGCAATAAGTTGATATATGGAGGAAAATGAAATTAAAATCAGCATATCAACAATGACAAATTAAACCAAAACCACAACTTCAAATACACAAACAAACAAGATTGGGTTGTCACATGAAAACACATGACAATGATAGTTCAAGAAGAACCCATACCAGTGTATAGATCTGTGTTGAAAAACAAAAGTTGAGGACTTCTGTTTTGTCCCCAATACACTGTATCTCCTCTCTGTAAGAATGGATAATATGAAACAATTGGAGCTTTAATTTATAGATTAAATTGAGGGTTGGTGAACACTTTGGCCTAGATACCCTTATTGATTCATGTATGATTTTATGGAAACTTGATTTGACTCGTTAGATACATGAAATGAATGTAATGGTGTAACCAATTACTGGTTGTTGACTCATGCCACTACTTCTTAGATCTTAGTTGTCACTTTCAATTCATGAATCAAGATTCACCCTTTTTTTCAATAAAAAATATTCCATTTGTATTAAGAGCGTATTTGGTATCCTTCAACAAATTAGCTTATAATATTAATTGAATATAATATGAAATGAGATAGTCTTTAATTAACATGTATTGGCATGAAGTTTTACAATACAAATATAAGACGTACAATGTTATATTATAAAATACTGCATTAAATGATTTAGATATGTATGGATGAGATTATTAGAAGCTTTTTTTACAAAAAAAAAAAGATTATTAAAAGCTTAAATAATGAGAGTATATTATATGATGGTTAGTCTAATTCCTATAAGAAAGGGATATCAAGAAAAACATAAACAAGATGATTAAGAAATTAATGTTTTGCGATAAATTTATAATTTATGATAAAACATTATAATTTTATTTGACCATTTATTCATAAACTTGGAACTCCTAAGGTTTAGATTAATTGCATTCACCATCTATATAGTTTAAAATATTATACTCACCTTTAATTAAGGGACTACCAAGTATAATGCATATATAGTTGTATACATGACCCAGATTTATTAAGAAAACTATTAAATTTTAATCCTAATTATTCATATATAATTGTATGACTTAGTCTTATTGTTATCATAATTTTTATGTGAGAATTATTTTCAATTGAGTCACTCTTATACAAACAAAATGATTGAGGTAAGAATAATTGTTATAGTGAAAAATGAGAATAATTAATATAAACCACAATGAGTCTTATCAGTGAAAGGTTTGTAGAGTCGGTGTGAGAAAAGAATTTGGTCTTTATTTTAACTATACAAAACTTGAATATCAAATAATTGATAGGTAGGATGAAGAGTAAGTTTACTATTGGAGTAAGTAGATTCTCATTCTCAAATAATTGATTATATACTATTTTTATAATAAACTTTAAACAAAATATGTCTCATACAATGTGAGAACGTACTCTTTTTTTTTTTACAGATTTGATTATATTACTTATTTTGGACTTAAGTTTAATATGAGATATTCTTCTTAATAGATATTAAACGCTCTCATATTTTTATTACTCTTGGTCAAATCCTTGTCCCAATTATACATTAATTATATAATAATATAAAACAATAATTATTATCATCAACAAAATATTGAATGACAAATTTATGCATACAGTAATAATAATTGATAATCTATAAAATTTATAAAGAAAAAAAATAGTAAGATAAATTTGATATAGAAATAAAATTAGTTTTATAAATAAAAAATATTTGGATCCCCATTAATTATGGTATATTGGCGCCCTTCCTATACATTTAAACAATTCTGAATCTGATTTGAATTATTAGGATTTAATGATAAATATATATGATTTTTTTAAGTAATTATATCATCATAAATTAACTTTTAGCCATAATTATCCGTGTATGATTGCATGATCTAGATTTATTATTTTCATAATTTTTATAAGATAACTTTTCTTAGGTGGGTCACTATCTATATGTATATATTAGGATAGTTTATGCATGTTTAAAAATTAATTGTTATTTTGTGTAGTTTCACTAAATCTCATGTATTTGTATAGTTTTTTACTTAATAAAATACTTACTAAATATAAAAAAATAATAAAATTTCATTAAAATGCACAAATTAAATGAAATACAGGTAACAAAAATTTTAATAAATGATATTTTTTAGTTTTTGGAAGGTAATTAAATATTAATTTTATTTACACTTAATTACATCAATGTCATATATGGAAGCATGATATTCATTAATAAACATTTATTATCAAATAATATAAAATAAATGTATGAGTAATGTTATATTCTCTTATTCAATTCTTCTACTAATCATCATACCCACAAGAAAGTGACTTATGTCATTTTCAAACTAATCATTAATAAATAAAGTATCATCTTGTAAAATGTCATTTTGTTGTGGGTATGAGAATAAGTCTAAAGATTTACACTTAATTACATCAATGTTCATATATGGAAGTATGATATTCATCAATAAACATTTATTACCAAAAGAATATAAAATAAATGTATGAGTAATGTTATATTTTCTTACTATCAAAAATTTCAATAAATGATATTTTACTTTTTGGAGGTAATTAAATATTAATTTCACTTAATTACATCAATGTTCATATATGGAAGTGTGATATTCATTAACAAACATTTATTATCAAAAGAATATAAAATAAATGTATGAGTAATGTTATATTTTCTTACTATCAAAATTTTTAATAAATGATATTTACTTTTTGGTAGGTAATTAAATATTAATTTCATTTACACTTAATTACATCAATGTTTATATATGAAAGCTTGATATTCATTAATAAATATTTATTATCAAAAGAATATAAAATAAATGTATCAATAATTCTATATGCTCCTACTAAATTATTCTACTAATTATCATTCCCACAAGAAAGTGACTTATGTCATTTTCAAACTAACCATTAATAAATAACTTTTCTTAGGTGGGTCACTATCTATATGTATATATTGGGATAGTTTATGCATGTTTAAAAATTAATTGGTATTTTGTGTAGTTTCACTAAATCTCATCTATTTGTAGAGTTATTTACTTAATAAAATACTTAATAAATATAACAAAATAATAAAATTTCATTAAAATGCACAAATTAAATGAAATACATGTTTCAAACTTCTTAATCAATGATATTTTACTTTTTAGTAGGTAATTAAATATTAATTTTATTTACGCTTAATTACATCAATGTTCATATATGAAAGTGCGATATTCATTAATCAATATTTATTATCAAAATAATATAAAATAAATGTATGAGTAATGTTATATCCTCCTGTTAAATATTTCTACTAATCATCATACCCACAAGAAAGTGACTTATGTCATTTTCAAACTAATCATTAATGAATAAAGTATTATCTTGTGAAATGTAATTTTGTTGTGTGTATGAGAATTAGTATAAAAATTTACACTTAATTACATCAATGTTCATATATGGAAGTGTGATATTCATTAATAAACATTTATTATCAAAATAATATAAAATAAATGTATGAGTAAGGTTATATTTTCTGACTATCAAAATTTTTAATAAATGATATTTTACTTTTTGGTATGTGATTAAATATTAATTTCATTTCCACTTAATTACATCAATGTTCATATATGGAAACGTGACATTCATTAATAAAAATTGATTATCAAAAGAATATAAAATAAATGTATGAGTAATGTTATATTTTTTGACTATCAAAATTTTTAATAAATAATATTTTACTTTTTGGTAGGTAATTAAATATTAATTTCATTTACACTTAATTACATCAACGTTCATATATGGAAGCGTGATATTCATTAATACACATTTATTATCAAAATAATATAAAATAAATGTACGAGTAATGTTATATCCCTTGTTAAATCCTTCTACTAATCATCATACCCACAATAAAGTGACTTATGTCATTTTCAAACTAATCATTAAAAAATAAAGTATCATCTTATGAAATGTAATTTTGTTGTGGGTATGAGAATTAGTATAAAGATTTACACTTAATTACATCAATGTTCATATATGGAAGTGTGATATTCATTAACAAACATTTATTATCAAAAGAATATAAAATAAATGTATGAGTAATGTTATATTTTCTTACTATCAAAATTTTCGATAAATGATATTTTAATTTTTGGTAGGTAATTAAATATTAATTTTATTTACACTTAATTACATCAATGTAGGGTGATATCCATTAATACACATTTATTAACAAAATAATATAAAATAAATGTATGAGTAATGTTATATTTTCTTACTATCAAAATTTTCGATAAATGATATTTTAATTTTTGGTAGGTAATTAAATATTAATTTTATTTACACTTAATTACATCAATGTTTATATATGAAAGCTTGATATTCATTAATAAACATTTATTATCAAAAGAATATAAAATAAATGTATGAGTAATGTTATATTTTCTGACTATCAAATTTTTTAATAAATGATATTTTACTTTTTGGCATGTAATTAAATATTAATTTCATTTACACTTAATTACATCAACGTTCATATATGGAAGCGTGATATTCATTAATACACATTTATTATCAAAAGAATATAAAATAAATGTACGAGTAATGTTATATCCCCTATTAAATCCTTCTACTAATCATCATACCCAGAATAAAGTGACTTATGTCATTTTCAAACTAATCATTAATAAATAAAGTATCATCTTATGAAATGTAATTTTTTTGTGGGTATGAGAATTAGAATAAAGATTTACACTTAATTACATCAATGTTCATATATGAAAGTGTGATATTCATTAATAAACATTTATTATCAAAAGAATATAAAATAAATGTATGAGTAGTGTTATATTTTCTTACTATCAAAATTTTCAATAAATGATATTTTACTTTTTGGCATGTAATTAAATATTAATTTCATTTACACTTAATTACATCAATGATCATATATGGAAACGTGACATTCATTAATAAACATTTATTATCAAAAGAATATAAAATAAATGTATGAGTAATGTTATATTTTCTTAGAATCAAATTTTTTAATAAATGATATTTTACTTTTTGGTAGGTAATTAAATATTAATTTCATTTACACTTAATTACATCAATGTTTATACATGAAAGCTTGATATTCATTAATAAACATTTATTATCAAAAGAATATAAAATAAATGTATCAGTAATTTTATATCCTCCTACTAAATTATTTTACTAATCATCATACCCACAAAAAATGACTTATATCATTTTTAAACTAATCATTAATAAATAACTTTTCTTAGGTGGGTCACTATCTATATTGGGATAGTTTATGCATGTTTAAAAATTAATTGGTATTTGGTGTAGTTTCACTAAATCTCATGTATTTGTATAGTTATTTACTTAATAAAATACTTAATAAATATAACAAAATAATAAAATTTCATTAAAATGCACAAATTAAATGAAATACAGGTTTCAAAATTTTTAATCAATGATATTTTACTTTTTGCTAGGTAATTAAATATTAATTTTATTTACACTTAATTACATCAATGTAGGGTGATATCCATTAATACACATTTATTAACAAAATAATATAAAATAAATGTATGAGTAATGTTATATTCTCCTGTTAAATCCTTCTACTAATCATCACACCAACAAGAAAGTGGCTTATGTCATTTTCAAACTAATCATTAATAAATAAAGTATCATCTTGTGAAATGTAATTTTGTTGTGGGTATGAGAATTAGTATAAAGATTTACACTTAATTACATCAATGTTCATATATGGAAGTGTGATATTCATTAATAAACATTTATTATCAAAATAATATAAAATAAATGTATGAGTAAGGTTATATTTTCTGACTATCAAAATTTTTAATAAATGATATTTTACTTTTTGGTATGTGATTAAATATTAATTTCATTTCCACTTAATTACATCAATGTTCATATATGGAAACGTGACATTCATTAATAAAAATTGATTATCAAAAGAATATAAAATAAATGTATGAGTAATGTTATATTTTCTTATTATCAAAATTTTTAATAAATGATATTTTACTTTTTGGTAGGTAATTAAATATTAATTTTATTTACACTTAATTACATCAACGTTGATATATGGAAGCGTGATATTCATTAATAAACATTTATTATCAAAAGAATATAAAATAAATGTATCAGTGAAGTTATATACTCCTACTAAATTATTTAACTGATCATCATACCCACAAGAAAGTGACTTATGTCATTTTCAAATTAATCATTAATAAATAAAATATCATCTTGTGATATGTCATTTTGTTATGGGTATGAGAATTAGTTGAAGGATTTACACTTAATTACATCAATGTTCATATATAGAAGTGTGATATTTGTTAATAAACATTTATTATCAAAAGAATATAAAATAAATGTATGAGTAATGTTATATTTTATTACTATCAAAATTTTCAATAAATGATATTTTACTTTTTGGTATGTAATTAAATTTTAATTTCATTTACACTTAATTACATCAATGTTCATATATGGAAGCGTGATATTCATTAATAAACGTTTATTATCAAAAAAATATAAAAAAAATATACGAATAATGTTATATTTTCTTACTTTCAAAATTTTCAATAAATGATATTTTTCTTTGTGGTAGGTAATTAAATATTAATTTTATTTACACTTAATTACCTCAATGTTCATATATATGGAAGCGTGACATTCATTAATAAACATTTATTATCAAAAGAATATAAAATAAATGTATGAGTATTGTTATATCCTCCTACTAAATCCTTCTACTCATCATCATACCCACAAGGAAGTGACTTAGGTCATTTTCAAACTAATCATTAATAAATAAATTATCATATTGTGATATGTTATTTTATTATAGGTAGGAGAAATAGTAGAATATTTTACACTTAATTATATCAATGTTCATATATGGAAGCATGATATTCATTAATAAACATTTATTATCAAAAGAATATAAAATAAATGTATGAGTAATGTTATATTTTCTTACTAAATTCTTCTATTAATTCTCATACTCACAAGAAAGTGACTTAGGTCATTTTTAAATTAATCATTAATAAATAAAATATATTCTTGTGACATATGTTATTTTTTTTATGGGTATAGGATTAGTAGAAGAATTTACAGTTAATTAAATATTAATTTTTTGTGACTATGCCATTTTTTGTGGTAGGTAATTAAATGTTAATTTTATTTACACTTAATTACATCAATGTTCATATATGGAAGCCTCATATTCATTAATAAACATTTATTATCAAAATAATATAAATAAATGTATGAGTAATGTTATATCCTCCTATTAAATTCTTCTACTAATCCTCATACGAACAAGAAAGTGACTTATGTCATTTTCAAACTAATCATTAATAAATAAAGTATTATGTTGTGACATATGTCATTTTTTATGGATAGAAAGATTAGTAGAATGATTTAGTGAGATGATATATTATTTTCCTAAATGTATATCTATAAAAATATAAGTTAAACTTACATTTCCCAATCATCAATTTAATTTTGAAATTTGATTTAAAATAAAATATAACTTAAAAATAATATATAATATTAGGTAGAAAAATTAAATTATTTAAAAAATTTAAAATATACAATTTGTAACTTCTGCAAATATAATGTCGTTGCTATGAAATCAAAGCCAGATAGTGAAAAGCGTGAAAACAAGATATTTAAAGTTATGATTATTTGCTTCCGACGTAATATATTTTTTCTGTCAACATTGTTGATTTGTTCATATGGCAAAAAGTGTACATTTCTCATTTTCCTATAGTTTCATAGACTTTAGCTTTATAACTTATCATTACTTAAAATCAGTCTATGTTATGGACATCACACAACACTTGGAGAAAAGTATGGCAAGATTGAGAAGGAGTTCGATAAACTCTTTCTATTATTGGTTTGGGTAGGAATCTTCACTATGAGGAGGAATAAGGTTTACCAATTTTATAATATTATTAGAAGTAAAACAAAATATGGATTATTAAAAAAAAATTATGTACCACGTGTAACGATTTACACCCAATACTACAGAGATCTCTATTATGTTATCTACTAAGTCCATTTTGCATCAGTTTATAATGTTATGGAGGTCTGGGAAAAGAATGATTAAGAATCATTTTAGAAAATCTCTTATAAATACTAAGAACTACACTATAGTTACAAAAAAAAACTTTAGAAATGTAATCTCAAGAGTTGATGACGATAATTTGGATAAT
Organism: Lupinus angustifolius; assembly: GCF_001865875.1. NCBI lineage: Eukaryota > Viridiplantae > Streptophyta > Magnoliopsida > Fabales > Fabaceae > Lupinus > Lupinus angustifolius. The sequence continues at coordinate 2,305,630 of NC_032025.1, forward strand.
AAAAAATTTACACTTCTTTTTTGGTTATAAATTTATCTATATTTAATAATTTTATAATTAAATTACTTTGATGATGAATTGATATATACTTATATGATCATTCATGCATGTTTATCTCATGAGTAAAATACACTAGTATATCAATATGAAAGAAATGTTAAATATTACATTCTAAATATTCAAACAATGGAAATAAATAAATAAATAAAACTTTGATCAACAAATGAAATTAAATTGGAGCATTAGCAGGCCTGCTCAAACTAAATACAACAAATGGACTACTCAAGAAGACATATAATTCAATGTTAATGTTCATATAATTTTAGTATTTGAATCCATAAATATTAAGATAAAATTCTCATATTTGTATAGTATATTGGTTTTATTTATATATATATATATATATATATATATATTTATTGTATCCGACAATATTCAAGTGAGATGTGAAATTGTAGTGTAAAAACAATAATCATAATCATATGTACAAGTAACCAAGATATTAGTATATAAGACTTTATTAAATTTACAAAAAGATAAAAAAGTTATTAATTTGATTACTGAGGGTAATATTGTTGGAGTGCAGCCAAACGTCTAAAATTTCAAACCTAGATGTATATCTTTTGAAAAAGGTATTAATGGATTTCTAAGCTGTGTTTTTTTAGCATTCATGATAAACCATTGCAAGAAAATAGACATTTTGAGGAAGGGATCATGTAATCTTGCATTTAATTAGTTTCTCAAGCAGTTGCCATCAAACAGTTGATTTACATGTTAGTTATGTCTATGTGTGGAAGGGAAATGGATCCTCTCCGGTACTGGAGAGTCCAGTGCTGGATAGGATGATGACATGTGGCCAATTTATTTTTTAATAACTACGATTACATGTTATTTTTTATTAAAAATAAATAAAAACTCTTTAAAAAATTCTCAACCTCATATTCCAGTACTGATTTCTCTAGTACCGGAGAGGAGTGAAGGTCTCAGCTTCAGTATCAGGGGAATTATTTTATACTAAGAAGGAGCATTTTCCTGCACTTGCACGACCTTTTGTGTTCAATGCTGAGGTTTTGACTTTTGAGGAGGTAGGTAATACCAATATTATTAATACCGTAACCGTTATCAAACTGGTTAGCGATTTAATTGGTGGTTCATTAATTACACGGTATACCGGTGAAATTATATAAATATATAACATATTAACATTAATGTTAAAAAATCAATAAAAACCAATATTTTTATTTTCATTAAAAAAATTAATTTTAAATGAACACTGACCGGTATGGCAGGTACGGTTCAATTAACCAGTCGGTATGACCAGTTTTAGCTGGTTTTGATTAGTATGATTGCATGACCGATATAATTACTATATTGTACTGATATTTGAATTGGTTCATCAGTTTATCGATTGTACCGGTGGTCAGTATGAAACGGTTTTAACTATTAGTGATAAGCCTCACCAACCGTAACTTGTTACGTTACAATCTGTATATTTTGAATTTGTACTTATCCTATTGTTATCATAGTAGTTTGTGAATAGAGATATTCTAGGAGATCCTGTTGTTAGCTTTTATCTCTGCTAGCTTGTATAAATATTCCTTTGAAGTAAATAATGAAGATGCGCTTCATCCATATGGTATCAGATTTCCTTTTCTGATCCTACCTCTCCCACCATTCCTTTTCTTTCTATCTCAAGGGCGTCGCTCCCTCTTTCTCTCTCACCATAAGCATGGCTGCGGAATCAAACTTGACATTCCCTAACCCCCATGAACCAACAAAGCCCTTCTCCTTTGTTACTTTATCAGGTGTTGTCAAACTGACACAATCCAATTATATAAATTGGCAGCTGCAAATAGAAGCCATTCTTGATGGTCTTGATCTCTACAAGTTTCTCGATGGCTCTCATCCAGCACCCGAGGCTCTCATCACCAGCATTGAGACCCCACCTGTGAGCCAAAACAACCCAGCGTACCTAACATGGAAACGTCAAGATCGTCTGATCTATGGCGCTCTCCTTAGCACGCTATCAGACTCCGTTGCATCGCTGGTTACTCAGACCAAAACCTCCGCTGCCCTCTGGTCGACTCTCAAAGGTACTTTTGCCCGTGCTTCCCGAGGACATGTTAAGCAACTCAAAGATCGCTTGCGTTCCACGGTGAAAGGACCTTTATCTGTTACGGAGTTCATGCACAACATTAAAATTGTTGTTGATCTACTTGCATCCATTGGTCACCCCGTTCCCGCTGAGGATATTACTGATTATGTACTTCGTGGTCTTGATGACAGTTACAAGCCCATTATTGATGGTGTTAACGCAAGAGACAATCCCATTGTCTTTGATGAGCTCCACGAGAAGCTCATACATCACGAACTTTATTTAAAGACAACTCACCAGCTAAACATTGGTCCAGCAACAGCACTTACTGCTCAAACTAAGTCCAACAAACCCAAGGTGAGGACGTTTACACCGCCTCAACCATGGTCATCTCCTCCACCACCTTCATTGTGGAATGCACCTTCACAGCAATCTTCTGCATCTCGTCCAGGAGGTCCAAGGCCATATTTAGGCAAATGCCAATGGTGCAGAACTGTTGGCCACTCATTGCAGCAGTGCACTACTTTCCGTCAACTGCATCCTACCATTCAGGTTCCGCAAGCACCACCCCGTCAACCCAACAATTACACAGTTCCACAAGCTCACACCATGACCATGGGCTCCTCAAATCCTCATTATCTCGTTGATAGTGGTGCCACACACCATGTCATCACTGATCTCAACAATCTTGCGGTTTATCATCCATACATTGGTCCTGATTCACTTTTTATGGGTGATGGTTCAAGTTTGCACATTTCTCATTCCGGTACTCTTAAGCTTAATGATATTTCATTATCTAATGTCCTATGTGTACCCTCCATGAAACAAAATGTGCTATATGTTTCCAAACTAACCAAAGAAACCAATTCAGCCCTTGTTTTCTTACCTGATTCTTTTCTTATGAAGGATCTCCAAACAGGTCACACGAAGCTTAAAGGATCATGCATCAATGATGTTTATGTTTGGCCCTCATACTCTCCGTCCGTTCATCATCTTCAGTTAAATAAATCAGCAGGCTGGCACCACAAATTGGGACATCCCTCCTCTTCAATTTTTAGTTTTATTCAACGTGAATTTTCCTTAGGTTCTTTGGAGTTTAAACAATCAGATTGCTCATCTTGTCAAATAAGTAAAAGTCACAAACTACCTTTTCATGAATCATCTCTTGTATCATCTTTTCCATTAGAAATAATATTTTCAGATGTTTGGACTTCTCCAGTTATATCCATTGATGGTCTAAAATATTATTGCATGTTTGTTGATCATTTTACACGTTATATTTGGCTATATCCAATGTGCAAGAAATCTGATGTTTACTCCATTTTTCCAAAATTTAAATCACTTGTTGAAAATTACTTCAAAAAAAAAAAAATTCTTTATACTGATAATGGCGGAGAGTATATTGGTTTACATTCGTTTTTAGGTGATCATGGAATAAGTCAGAAAACAACCCCACCCCACACACCTGAACATAATGGTATTGCAGAAAGACGGAACCGTCATATTGCTGAAACTGGTCTCTCTTTATTAACACACTCTGGTGTACCTCTTAAATATTGGCCATATGCAATGACAACAGCTGCTTATCTCATAAATCGTCTCCCCACTCCCATACTTTCCTACCAATCACCTTTTTCTAAATTACTAAACACATCCCCTAATTATCTTAAGCTTAAGAGTTTTGGATGTTTGTGCTTTCCTTGGCTTAAACCTTATTCGAATCATAAACTTGATGCAAAATCTACCAAGTGTGTTTTTGTAGGTTATGCTGCTGATCAAAATGCCTACAACTGTCTTGATCCCTCTACAGGCCGCATATATGTGTCACGACATGTAAGGTTCATTGACACTGAATTTCCTTTCTCAAACAGCCACACATTACCTACGGCACCCATACCTGTCCCCACCAGAACTGATCTCACCGTCCCAATATGCAACAACTCCCTCCTTTTAATACCGCACCAACCAACAGACCCCAACCCACCTGCACCGCACCAACTAACAGACCCCAACCCACCTGCACCTAGCCAAACACTGAATACCAATCCACCTGCAACAAGCCAATCATCATTACCCCACCCACCTGCACTTGACCGCCCTACAATTCCCACCCCACCGTCCCATATACCTACTGGAATAGTCACTAGGTCCAAAAACAATATAACCAAACCCAAATCCAAACTAAACTTACACATCACAGCCTCCCCAAACCCAACCGAACCCTCCACCATTACCCAAGCTCTTAAGGATCCTGATTGGCGGGCTGCCATGCAAATGGAATATGATGCACTTCGCCACAATCATACTTGGGATCTCGTACCCTCCACTGTTGGCCAGAATGTTGTTGGTTGCAAATGGATATTCCGCATAAAACGTCTTCCTAATGGTTCTATTAGTCGGTATAAAGCTCGGTTAGTCGCAAAAGGTTTTCACCAACGTCCTGGATGGGATTTCAGTGAAACTTTCAGCCCTGTTGTCAAGCCCGTGACGGTCCGGGTTATTCTCACTCTTGCAGTTCATAATGGCTGGTCTCTTCGCCAAGTAGATATCAACAATGCTTTTTTACAGGGTACCCTATCTGAGAAAGTGTTCATACATCAGCCACCTGGGTTTGTTGATAAGGATCATCCCACTCATGTTTGCCGTCTCCGCAAAGCCTTGTATGGCCTCAAACAGGCACCACGTGCCTGGTATAATGAGCTTCGTAACTTCCTAATATCCATAGGATTTAAGAACTCAGTTGCTGATGCCTCCCTCTTCATTTTTCGGCATGGACTAACCATATTGTATTTGTTAGTCTATGTTGATGATATTATTGTAACAGGTAACTCAACTAATGTCATCTATGCTCTTATATCTCGTCTAGCTGCTAAGTTCTCTTTGAAAGACTTAGGCAAGCTCAATTTTTTCCTTGGCGTTGAGGTACTAAAGTCTCCAGATGGACTGTTTCTTACACAAAGACAGTATGTTCAAGACTTGCTTGTTCAGGCTGGCATGGCTGAAACCAAGTCCACATCAACTCCTCTTTGTGCATCGGTTCCTCTAGTTCGTTCCAGTGGCACCCCTATACCTTCCCCAACTGAATATCGACAACTAGTGGGGAGTCTGCAGTATCTCAGCATAACCAGACCAGACGTTGCTTTTGCTATAAACAAACTCTCTCAATTCATGCAAACTCCAACCACGGTTCACTGGTCAGCTCTCAAAAGAGTTCTACGTTATTTGGCGGGTACCCCAAATCATGGCATTCATATTTCTGCTTCATCTCCCATGGTTTTCCATGCCTATTCCGACGCTGATTGGGCCGGGGATACAGACGACTATGTGTCAACCACGGGCTATTTGCTTTATCTTGGGAGTACACCAATCTCATGGAGTTCGCGCAAACAACGGTCAGTCGCACGTTCATCCACAGAATCTGAGTACAAAGCCCTCGCAGACACCGCAACTGAGATGCTATGGGTGATCTCTCTCTTTGGTGAACTTGGGCACACCATCACCACTAAACCTGTGATCTACTGTGACAACCTAGGAGCCACAAGTCTTAGTGCTAATCCAGTTTTTCACTCTCGCATGAAACATATTGCTCTTGCGTATCATTTTGTACGTGAACAGGTTCAAAAAGGCATTTTTCGCGTTTCATATGTTTCCACAGAAGATCAACTGGCTGATATACTCACAAAACCGTTACCACGTGCTAAGTTCGAATTTCTCATGTCCAAGTTGCACCTATTCTACAAATCGTCCAACTTGCGGGGGAATATTAGTGATAAGCCTCACCAACCATAACTTGTTACGTTACAGTCTGTATATTTTGAATTTGTACTTATCCTATTGTTAGCATAGTAGTTTGTGAATAGAGATATTCTAGGAGATCCTGTTGTTAGCTTTTATCTCTGCTAGCTTGTATAAATATTCCTTTGAAGTAAATAATGAAGATGCGCTTCATCCATATTAACAACACTGGTAATACCATTTTTTCTTACTTTCTTGAGATTATTTAAAACAGAAATCTTTCATCTTATGAGGACTTTTTCTTTTGGCATTTCTCTGGAACTTCATGTGAAGTTTTAGAAAGTATACTTGGAGGGAAAGTATACAATTTATTCTAAAGCTTGGACATTTTTCATTGGGTTCTGTCTATTATGTTCCATGCTTTTCACATGCAAGAATAATATTTTGTTATTCTTAATTCACATTTTCAGGCTTGTTTTTTTCGTAAAGAAAATATTTGGTGAGATATGAATACTGAATATCAATCAGATCCTCTCAGTGGCTTTATTATTCGGATATACATAGCTTTACATGTAATGGCAGGTTGACCAAACTATTATCCTGCAAAACGTCATAAATTATATATATATTAATACTCTCTTTTTATGTTATGTCACTTTAATGGTCGGATATTGTCTATCCCAAAAAGTATAACATTCAATGTACCAATGTTTTATAATTGATTAAAAAAATATTTTATTATTAAATTTTTAACTTAAATATATTTTTTCAATCAATCATTAATTATGATATATGAAATGATACTATTTATGAAACATGTTCGCCTGTCCTCCGTACATGATTTTTTATAAACATTATCCAATGTATGTATCTTTAGTCAATAAAAACTGTGCGTAACTGCCAAGTTGTTATAACAAGTATATTTCCAAAATTGTATAAGCTCACAACCTAAAATCCTAATTTTTAAATGGATTTCTCAATGCTGAACGTTCGGGTAAGCATACATGCCATAACAACAATGGTTGATACATTTCAAAGCATGAATCTTCAGTTGAAGTGAGAATGCATTACCGCAATACTTAAGAGGAAAATAGTCAAAATACTAAAATTAAAACCGTGTTCCTTTTTTGTTTCTAGTGTGTGTTCTATATATGTACATTTTTATAAACCCTCAAAGGGACGTTAATATTGCTCATTGATCCATATTTATAAAATTCATGGCTCAATGTTTGTCAATTTATATTTTTAATAAATATAAATGTGGGGAAGGATCCACTTACTCCAAGAGTAAGTTTAAAAGACTTATTTCACATCCTAGTCATCATTCTTAGAGAAATTCAGTAGTTTGAATTAGTGAATAAATATAAACTATTAGATTTCTCTAGAATTGAGCTAGGATATGAAAATTAAGTCTTTTAAACTTACGTCACTATAAATGTGCCGAAACACACATGTAATTTCAGACTTGGTTGGATACGGCTAGTGGTAAGCCCATTGTTAAATTGTTCTCTCCTCAGGGCCCTCCTTTACTGATAGCCCAAACTTTAGCATTCACTACGTTTTTGTTTTTTACTTAAAAAATAAGTTATAAATGTAAATTTTTGAATTCCTTATCTTCAATTCACAAAATCCTTAACAAAAACAGGAAAAAACTCCATATCACATTATTTTTTTTGCTTTTTCTAGGTTGCTTGGTTATCTAGGCCTGATCTTCTTGAAAAGTGAAACTCACTATTGAGTAGCACTTAGGCAATTTAATTTTTGCACTATTATTTATACGTTTTAGTTTGAAAATAATTATAAGAGTAAAAAGTATGGTTTGAAAAATGGTATAAATAGTGCAAATTTTGAAAAATATATTATTGCTTGAAAAGGTAAGATCAAGTTATGGATGTCACAGGCCCATTAATCTCAAGCCTAAATAAAAGTGCTTCAGGGTTTGGGCCTAGGCTAACATCTGGGCTAACTTTGCACTGATAACCATCCTTAAAGCTTATTTCAGCTAGGAAGAAACGTGCACTTGCATACAAAATCAATAGTAGTTTTTGCATAGTAGTTAGAATCAAAATCTTGAGATAATTTTAAATAATTGTGGGAAGTAATTGTTATCTTTTTAAAATTTTATTCTAATCACTAATTGGTATTACCTATTATACAAAGTGCCAATACAATATTTATTCTAAAATCAATTGCCCTTAGAGTTTATATTTGACCATTTCTTAACCTTTTAGCCAAGGTATGCTTAGCCTAGCAAAAAGAATAGGGTAGTGACAAAAGTGTACAACAAAATTCACTAGGTTGTGAAGATATTGCGTTGAACACCAAACTTGGTTCAATGACACAAAAGCAATGCACCCTAAAAGCCCATCACACTCAACATAAAACCTAAATAAGAAAGAACCTTGTGAAACATTTTCAACCATTCCAAAATTTTGCTTCTTGTGGGAAAAGTAGGTTACCGTCTCCCTCTACTTTAATATATTAGTGAATGACAAGACACCACCTCTTTTTTGTGGTGAGAACAATCTTTACAAAACTGACCAAATAGTCTTCTTATTCCTATATTAGAAACTCGTAAGCATCTTTATTGGAATTAACACAAATAGAAAATGTATATGTATCCTCTCGAAATTAAGCAACCTCGACTAACCAAATCAAATAGTTAGATTAATTTATAAAGTATGAAAAGAATGAATTTATGTTGTGTATAAAAAAACTTTAATGAGATTATTGTTAGAATATTTAATTTGAGAAATATCAAAAGATATTAAATTGATGTAATGGAGAGGAAAATACTATAAAAACAATGGAAAAAATAACATGGTAATATGTTTTTATCCCTTTATATATAATAAAATAACAATTTTGTCATTAAAAAAATAAATATTTGACTCTTCATTACTTTATGGTTGATAGAATCATTATTTATTATTCCCTGTATATGGGTCAACATAAGTTATACTTGTTTATTATGCACATATTAGTTCCCATCTCTAAAATTGGTATGAGTTATCATTTATTTTATAATTGTTAAGTAAAGAGTTAATATAATTATGGTAAGATTTATGAAATTATAAATTTCTAAACAGTATCTATTTGGTAATTCAAATGTTATAAGTATTTAGCTTATTAATTGGGACACCTTGATGGGGAAAACTTTCACAAACATCACCATAAATAGCCATGTCTATCTATTTCAATCTACCTTGTCATATTCACTGGTTAGGTTCATGATTTCAGAAATGTGAACAATCAAGAATTGATATGAGCTTCATTCACGTCAAGAGACATTTTCATTTTCCTTCTATACACACTTTACTTTTTTCCAACTACCATTTTAGGGAAAGCATTTGCGTAGCCACTACAATCTCAAACAAAAAATTCAATGTGACATCATAATCATAGTAACGTAGTCATGTGACCAATCAAACCTTAACGATTGTAAAAGTAAAACAAAATAGATTGAATTGATTTAAGATGTCGAAATAAATTTTTGGATGATTGTGATCGACCGTACATTGATATTCCTAATTAATTGATCCCTCTAGAAACCTTAATTATGAGTACCATTTCTTCAAATTTTCCTCTTTCCGTAATGAATTAGAGTTGCCCCTAGCAAAATTCTTTGCTGAGTGTTAATTTGTTAATCCTTGAGTTTTGCTTAGGGGCAAAGAAATTTTGAATCTCACCAAATGCAGCTAAAATTAATTCACATCGTCAACCATCATAAATGGTAGTTTAATACCTTAGTTTAAATGTCAGGGATGAGATGCCATGTAAAATTATATTAGCATATATCTTTCAACACAAAGCCCAAAATAAACCACATTTTTCCTCTTTTCCAAAAGTAAAGCTTTTTGTTTTTATGACTGGATTAAGAAGTCGGTAATGAATTATAATCCTACTGTCCTCAATAAATGAGTCTTTCATTCCTAAAATGCTTTACTAGCAAACTTTAATTAGACCTCAATCGTGAAGACATTATATTTCTTGGTCCAGGACAAATAATAATGAACACATCTAAATTGTTATACAATTAAAATTAAATGAGTATTTTAAAATAAATGATGTAGATCTATGGAGGAGAATTGATCTTTCACCAAAGAATGTTGACTAAATGGATGATACAACTTTAAGTCATTTTCGTCCTACGATTCTTTTATGTTTTCTTATTTATAAGAAAAGTAATTATTTGTGTGAATAAAAAAACTAGAAGCACGTTAGTTATGATTCCCGAACAGTAACACTCGTTGGATATCAGCATATACACTTTCCCTCAGAAGAGTTCTTATAATTATAAAATGGTTGCACTAATGTGGTGTTGTGCAACTACCATGTTTATTTTATAGAACTTCTTCCTTCTCCACCTTATCGGAAGATTTATCCAATATTTACACTTTACACACAAAATTTGTTCAACACGTGTCAACTTAGTCACTATAATTTAAGAGTTAAAAATTGAAAAATAAAAGACAAAATATAGTACAATTTGAATTAACTAATTCTTTAAATTTATCTGCTTCAAAATTAAGTTCCAACATTAGAGGGTTAGTTTAAATCTGAAATATTTCCATGTCAATAATTAATTCCTCCATTCTGGTTCTTGTATTTGATGTACTATATACAGAAAATAAAATGTCTTAAAAAATAATTCGAAATAGATTAGTTGTTGGGTGTTGCGTAAAAAATATTTTGTGTATCTTTTTACTCGTATAATTTCACCGCAAATTCAATAATTAATCCCTTCATTTTGATTTTTGTATTAGATGTAGTGAGTGCGGAAAATAAACTTTGCTAAGAGTTTCAGATTCAAAAGATATAGCAGGGCCAATCAACTTATATTACGGAACAAAAACTAAATAATTATGAGAAAACCAATTAAATATGAGAAATGGTTTTGTTAATTTAAGGGCAAAACTAAGTGAAAGTTACGAACAAAACCAATTAGATATGGTAAAAAAATGTATGCGTTGATTAAGAGTTTCATACTCTGTTATTACATCATTTATCATTTAAATTTAATTATCATTTATTTTTAAGAAATAGTAATACAAATGAAGAATGAATAACATACTGATTGTGTATAAAATTTTATGTTGATAATGCATAGATATAACAATAATTAAATATATGAGCAGCCACATATTCTGTCCATGTAACATATGAACAAAATGAATGCTTAACTCAGAGACAAATAGTTGGTGGAATTGATACAATAGACATAAGAAAGTGAAAGTTAATTAATTGGTAGTGTTGAAGCGCATGCATATATAATCCATCTTCATTTGTATTTCATCTTCTTTATAGAAAGGTAGATGGGACCAGATGCCAACCTTTCCATTTATAGAAGTTGCACTCATAAAACGATTCCACAAATATGTGGTCCCTTTGCTTAACGAAATATGAATAGAATAAATGAGATGCCCCAATACTTGATAAGCTGAGACATTTATCTTATTCACTCATTAATAAGTTAACACTGGACCATTTCTTGTCTTCACTTTAGTTTTATCATAGAGTTTCCTTGTACGATCATTTCCTTTGCTTTATTTTCAATCTTATGTTTTTTAAGGTTGTGAATAACATTAGTTCATGTGTGGTTGGCTTTTACTCTATTGAGATTTTGCGATATATGGTGAGTTGGGTGGAAAAATATCAGATGTCATGCCTCAATTTCAATGATAATATACTATACTTGCCTTTATTTTAATAGAGATTGTACACAAGCTTTTGATTTGATATTTGGTTCCAATATCCAATAGTGCACAAGCATTGAAATATTATTTATATGGAAATGAGCTTAAAACATTACTTGATGTGGGTAGGTATAAATAGGGGTACCAACATGTGAATTCCATTGAATTTGTTTTGGTTTTGAACTTGTTTAAAATAATTGCATGACATCCTAAAATTATGGGATTGTATGATTTTGAAGGGAGCATGATTGTTGGGAAAACAACTAATTCCTCTTGAATCTGTCTGCTTGAGTATTCACTACCAAAAAATAGGGTCTACCCAAATTACATGATTTCCACTAAAGGTTTTGAAGACTCTTAATAATTAGGGTTAGTTTTTTCTTCTTAACTAATCAAGATTTTATAGTTGCTGCTAAGATAGGTAGGGATGGCAACAGGGTTAGGCGAGCATGGATAGTACATACATGTACATATACTCATACTATTTGTGGATACATGTGTGTATAGTGGGTATTTGTGAGTAGCTAACGAATTTTCAATTTTATAATAATAAGCATGTAAAAATAATTATTACCTGAGTAATATAATATGTATATGATAATTTTATAATTATAGTGAAATCACTAAAATTTATTGTGAAATAAATAATAAAATATAATGTTAAAATAATAATAATATATAAAATATTTAATTAAAATATATGTGTAGGTCCATTAGACAGATATTATGATACTCATTCTCATTCATAAGTTATTTTATTAGTACATGTTACGAATATTTTAATGGATACATACAAATTGAGTATTTTTGACATCCATATTAAATAGAGTCCGTTGTAACAACATATGCAATGAAAGCTGGTGGACAGGGGCAGAACTTCTTGGAGATAAGTGGGATAATTGCCCCTTGAATTTTTTATTTCAAATTTTTTTAAATGTTTTTTATACTTTTTTAAATTGTAAATTGTATAATCTTTCTAAAAATTATAGTTAATAGATAAAGTTTTTTTATATATGTAGATGTTGATATTGCTTAAAATATTATTACTTTGTTTAATTTCACAATGATTTTATGCTTATAAAATATTCATAGGATAAATATTATCTTTGTCAAATTTGCAGCAAAAGTCTTAAGATTCTATGGATTTTTATAAAACATTTAATATTAATAACATATATATTTTTATGAAAAAATTCTACCATATGAATTTCAATGCGAGTAAGAGGCGAAATACTTGATATGTTTATTTCAACATTTTATTGTTGATGTTGTTAGCCATTCATTTTTGAAAAAATAAAAACTCTCAACCATATCTGAATTAATTTGAACATTGACGATACGGGAAAAGTAAATATATTATTTGTTTGATCAAGTTATTCTCTAATCTTAACTATTGTGGTTTAGCTACTAGAGGGAGATCATTTTTAGCAACGAAGACAACAAATTAAAACAAAACTATGTAGTAAAATAGAAGATGGATTTTTTGTAGACAACATTGTGATTTATATTGTAAAATATATAGTTGAAAATTTTATCCTTAATTTAATCATCGATGAGTCGAAGTCTTTAATGAAGAGAGTTACTTTAAATTAATGTATATATTTCTTTAACATATTTAATTGTTAATTATTATTTAGAATTGAAATGTTATTTTGAAAATTTTAAACAATTATCTATATTTTTGTTACTCAATTAATTTTATATTTTTGCCCCTCCTTGACATTTCTTCAAGATTCGCCACCGGTGGATATGACCTTCATGATAAAATATGGGAGCAAAAGGAGTGAGATGAGGAAGATATGAAAATAAGTTTACATGTGTTAAAAATATATGTCTTGAAAATATTAAAATTGTCTTTGATTAAAAAAAATTAATTGATAAGAGATTAGCAAAATTAAGGCAGTAATTAACGCACTTGTGAGGTGATTGATAATTAAGGATGTGGTATTTATTAGTTGATGGAGAAGTGTCATGTGACTTGCTTAATTCAAATTCGAAGAAATTAGTTTTAATTTTTTTTACCATAATAACATGATTTTAGTATTGAAAAAATGAAGATAAATGGACACGAATTTTAGAATATTTTACAAGTTTGAGAAAATAAGGAGCCGACAAAAAAGAATAGTTGAACCAATAGTTCACCTACCGCGAGTTAAAACTTAAAAACCTAGCAATGTAACTAACCGATTCTCATATTTCCACCAAGTAAACACAAAAAAAATAGATAATATATGATAACCAAAAAATAGATAATATATAACGTGAATATAAAGTGGTAGTAGGGCCCACCATAATATTTTACACGTCATTATTTATAAAAAAGAATTTAATCAAATAAATTTAAACAAAAAGACCCATGCAAATATGATATATTTGATTTTGACTTGATTTATTATTGTTACTCGGAGGATACTTATAGTCTAAATAATTTTTACTTGACATTGAATGGCTTCAAAAAAAATTTCTTCTTACAATTGGTGCGGGTTCAGTATTGTTCTAAATGACACCTTATCTAATCATTTATTCACTCACATGGTTTACCTATTAGCTCAAATTGTATGAAGCACTACAACACTATTTGGGTGACAACCTGATCTATTTGATAATTAGAAACAACATCATTTTTAACTCCTAACAAACTTCTATTAATGACACTATTAACTAAATAAATGTGAAAACGTAGCTTTAGAACAATGAGAAATAGGACAAGTAAGCTATGGTTCAAATGAGTCTAAGACAAATTCCTTGAATTGTCTTTTAGATATTTATTTTTTTTGTTTCCCACAGATATCCTCGCACTGGAGGCAATCCTGTCTGAGCTGGACACATCCACAGATAAGTGGGCTAACCAATGGGCATTTTTTCCATCCACACAATCCTGTCTCTTAGATATTTGTTAATTTCTTTTTATTTTCTTCTTTTCTTTTGCAATGTTATTGTGTAGCTTTTAATATCTTTGGTACCTTTTTAATTAAATTATTTTTCCCTATAAAAATGACTTCATACTTTTGTTCACCATAAGTAAACTCTAATTTTAATTTTATATCAAACATGATAATATTAAAAAACCTTATCATCAACAAATGTTAACAAATTCATACATGTAGGGTAATAATTAATAAAAGGCAGAGCAATTATGTTCTTAGGTAATATTCTTTTTTTGGTAGAAAGGTAATAGAATAAAAAATATGAAAATGGAAAAACATTGGGAGTTAATGAAGCATGTGCATCATAGTTGGGTGACTTACAAATGAGGCGGCCCTCAGTGATGGAGAGTGGAGAAGGACACTTTGTGAGAGTGACTGATGAAGTAGCACATGGTTAGAGAAAGATGTAACACCTATCAACGTTGCAATTACAGAAATCATCCCCACTCAATTTTATACCATAAACGGAAAGTGCGTGTATGAAACGTTAGAGTCACCACACCAGGCACCATCTATTTTCTGGCTAATAACAACACGTGGACAAAATAAAAAATAATAAAATGAATTATTTGATTTACTTGGGACATGAATACATTATTTGAAATAAGTGATCTTCATTCCCATTCCTTACGGCTCAATAACGTTCTTAAGAGTTTTTCACTGTTCAACTTTATTCAAAATATTAACTATTTAGGGTTTGAAAATGACATTTAAATAGTTTTTTTTCTTCTAAAACCAACATTGAAGACTCAAATTGACTTTTCAACGAAGTTTTTTTTAGTTTTTAAAATAAAAATAATAAATAAAAGTTTTTATAAGTTGGCAAAAGTAACTTCTTAACATAATTTTTTATTTTCTTAAATAATATTTTTTTTTATTTTTTAAACAGAATTTTTAATAAATAAATGTAATTTTAATTAATAATTTATTTAAACCATATTTTAAACCCTTACAAAATTAATAAAATCAATATATCTACTAAATAAAATGCCTGTTCGGAAAGACTATCTAACTCTTCGGAAAGAATTAGTTTAAACCCTCTAATTTTAGACGATCGTGCCTCCTCCGTTTTCGACATATATAAGCATGTTTAACGCATTACAATCGGTTCACACAGATTCTAACAATTTTGTACATATAAAAATATATTTTACTGTGGAATATAGATGTAGGATAAGTTTGTAAATTCATTTAAGGACAAATACTAAAATTTAATAATTAAATAAGAATGTTCACGGTTATGATGATGTTATTTAAAGGGGCAAAAGGAAAGATAAACACACATAGAGGTGAAATTAAAGTGAAACTTGGTTGGGTGGGGGCGTCCCAGAAAGGGGAACTAAAAGAGTAGTTTGTCTGAGTGAATCATGAAAGCGATCTAATAATTAAGGGCATAATGTGCATAAATTTATCCTTATATTTTTTATAAAATAATAGTAGTTATAGATACACTCAATTTTTAAGAAATTATGACTACTCTTCACAATAATTATTTCTCTCTAGTTTGGATCTCATGCACACATTGATAAAGAATGTCTTCACATTATTCAACTGCAATACCACTGACCGACAACTTCTTGATTATTTTATTTTCTTTGTATAATATACATTTTAAAAATAAATCATAAAAACAAATGACATTCTACATTGCCCCAAATATTGAAATCCAGAAGATGATCTTCTATAAAAATAAACATGGGAGAAGATCTAGTTTTCACAGCTTTTTTTTAAAAGAATAAAAGTAGTCCACCAAATAATTTTTGCATTATATATATGACTCATGTGAAAATATTGTGACAAATGAAAACAATTAAAAAAATTATTACATTTTATTTAAATAATCAAAATTAAAAACTACATACACATGTTTTTTAAGTAATCATATTATCAATAATTAACATTTAATCATAATCATTCATATATAATTATAATGTTCTCACAATTTATTTTATAGGGGTCAAACATACTCTATTCTTTACCCCAAAAAACTCACTCTATTTGATTCCCATTATTCTTTCTCATATTATGAATATATAATTTGAAATACAAAATAATATAAATATAAATATTGATTAACTATTTACATATATGAACATATATGAAGAAAAATTATAAAATAAATGAATTTTAGGTCAGAGTGGTGTAGTTATATATACACAGTTTAATAAGCTCATATTAATGCATGACCATCATACTAATCACATTGGATCATCCATATATCTTACCGATTATAAATATTAGCTGAATTTTAATTTTGAACTCAAATCTTATCTTCATCCAATTGAACATAACAATATTTGGGTCTAATTTTGATTTTGTCAAACCAAGTAAGTGGGAACAAATGATAAATAAATGTATATTTTGTTGTGTCTGTCCTAA
Source organism: Lupinus angustifolius (assembly GCF_001865875.1). Taxonomy (NCBI): domain Eukaryota; kingdom Viridiplantae; phylum Streptophyta; class Magnoliopsida; order Fabales; family Fabaceae; genus Lupinus; species Lupinus angustifolius. The sequence continues at coordinate 2,322,462 of NC_032025.1, forward strand.
TGCATAGTAAATGTTCTAAAAGGGGGAATGATTTAACCTAAGGAGTAAGGACGCCATTGAGTAGAGTCTACTCCTCTCTCATAATAGAGAGAAGTGATGTGAAAGAAAAACAGAAAAAACAAGATATAATAACTATTATATTCTTCTATTTATATTTATAATAATATTTTTATCCCTAAAACTAAGATAAAAATATTATTTTTCTCTTAAGTATTGGAGAGGATCCCTATTCCCTATCAGTAAATTGGAGTCTCCTCACTGCACCTTGGACTCACATTTTTTGCAATTCACTACACTTATTTTCTTCATTCCTTAGGGTAGAATCATGGGCCGGTGGGTCCGTGGCATCAATTTTTTTGGACCACTCAAGACTGAACACTGTTCTTCTTAGCCTATCATTGCTATCCTATGTGTTGATTATTTTTCTGTAAAATTAATATATAAATTCTTATATATCATTAAAAAAACATGTATCATAAGATGTACTTTAAAGATACTTTTTACACATAATTTTTATAGTTTTATAGTGTGAGACTTGTAGTGGGTGAATGCATGATAGATTAAACCAAATAACCAATCATGACTACATGTTGACTTGCTTAATTTAATGTTAGACAAACTTTTTACAGGAAAATTTATATTTTTAGTGGGAGGGGAATAATTGTCAAATTTTAATCCTTATATTTACATTTATGTTTTGTAATTCTACCAATTAAGTTAACCTTAATGATATATTTAGGGCATGTATGCATCATATGAAGATATAGCTTAGCCAATGCCATTGAGAAAAGAAAAGAAAATGTTATCTTGAATAGTATAAGTAAGATAAAACAAAGAAAAGGTGGGGCCCATTTAATTAAAAATGAAGGGATAAAAATTGTGATTGGTAATTGAATGTATTAACATATGAGAAAATATATCAAGTATTGAAATGTGAGTTAAAAGTGAAAATATATATTATCAGTTTCTTATGTAACTTAAAAGTGAAAATATAATTGGAAATATAAGAATATTTTATATTAAGAAGTGACATTTGAAAATTAGACTTTAAGAAATAATGAATTTAGTTTTTTTAATACTTCTCTTTTTTCGTATTCATCCATGAGACCGGTTACCATGATTAAAACAACTACATTTTTAAACATACTTTATCATGTTTTATGACATGGATCCTTGGCCCACTTTTCCCAAAATATCTAGATGACGGTCTTGATGATGGAAGCATGTAGATTTTACTTTTTTTTAATTCATTCACCCAACTATCAACACAACCAAAACAAAACAAATAGGTAGAGGTTAGATACATTACAAGAACATAAAGTGTTGTGAATTGTGATGCATATTTATATTTAAATTGCCAGTAGATCTTACACATTTTTTACAATAAAACTCATCTACTTGGTTAAAAAATCCAATATTTTTACCACCAAAGGTTGAGTCAAAAAATGTTCCCTCACAGAGTCACAAATCTAGAACCAATGACTCCAAAAACCATCACTCATCTCCTCTGCTCTGGTCCTATAAAGGTACATCCCATAAATAATGACCCAACTGGTGTTCCCCTAGTTAATTAACATTGCTATGTTATGTAGTACTTGTTATTATTATTATTATTATTATTATTTTATATGTAGTAAAAGGTTAAAACTGACAAGGGTATTAAACAGCAGAGAAAGCAAACCCTATGAACATTTATACCCTTTTGGTAGGTACCCTTTTTCTCTCTCACACTCCATGTAAGTATTGGTGTCCTATTGAAGCTTTAGACGAATAATGAAAGGTCCTTCTCCTCATAATAATAGGACTTTGTCTGACTGCTTTTGGCCAACAGAACTGATTCAAAGGACACTGTTGATAGAGACTATTCATCTCCATCCCTTGATATTTCCCACACACCACAATTTAACGTGATAAGAATCACATGATTCAAAATATTCATATCTACAAGTCTCAACCAATTACATTAATCAAAAAAATTATTTTCTATTTTATAATTATTTTCTTAATTAATTACTCAAACATTATTTTATAACCTATATTCAGACTGTTACAGAGGGTTAAAATTATTTTTTATTCTTTTATCTTCTATTCAATTTTTAAATTGGTTCATTTGGATTGGAAAATATTTTTTATACTTTAAAATTTGAAGTATTTCTTTCTACTACATTGAGAAGTAGCATTTTAAACTAAGTTTTTAAATTAGGATTTTGATTTCTCCTGACTTGTATAATTTTTTTACTAATAGAATTAAAACTTCAATAGTTTTATGTATCCACAAATAATCTTTAATCATTGATTGGGATACATTAACAACAATAATAAAAATCCTTCCTAGCTCAAGTTTTAGAAACTTTATTAGAAAAGGTATATAACCACGGAATTTAAATGAAAAATTATTTGAAATATATGGACTTTTATTAAAAATGGTTTAAATACAATTGTTAACAAAACCCAAAAATAATATAGTTTCTATTAGAGAACAAGAAGATACACCACTTCTCTCTTTCCGTAGTTGAAAAAAATATAACCAAAACTATTTTGGAAATTTTTATGATACAAATTTGATATTTAAAATTAAGATACTGACCAATATAAAAGAACCAGCGCAAATGAAAATAGCTATAATGTTTGAATATTATTACAAATTTAATTTCTAGTGTATATAAAATAGATTTTGTTAATAAAAATAAACTTATGTGTGACAATCTTTAATTTTGAATGCTTAATTAATGCACACAAAAAATGAGAAGTTTGATTTTTTATGGGTTTTTTTTGTATTACCAAAAGTATATACTCACTTTATGAATTAATACCTTTTGGAGTTCGTGAGTGCCCCTAATAAGCATCGCTTCTATAAATCAAAACCTTAACATTTTAATCATCATAAGAATATAATTGAACCTTTTACTAATAAACCAACATCTTACTATTAGTAACTAGAGTAAATTACACTGATACCCCTGAGTTTTAGTGAAATTACACAAACCATCCCTCACTTTTCTACATCTACACAAACCTCCCCTATTTTTTAAATTTTTATTACATTGATCACCCGTATATAAGAAATAAGTGTAATCTTTTAAACAAAAAATGTGATAAATGCAATTAAGTTAAACAAAACATGATATATTGTGGAAACACGTCCAAATAATATATGAGTCAATATTTCTTTATTATTTTTGGTTCGTTACACTATATTATAAGAGTGATTTAAACAATATTTCTTTAGAATTGTTGATGTATTTTGTAACAAAAAATAATAATAGAGATACATTGATTTGTATATTATTTAGACTTGTCTACACAATATATCATGTTTTGTTTAACTTAATTACATTTATCACATTTTTTGTTTAAAAGATTGTACTTATTTCTTATGCATGAGTGATTAATGTAATGAAAGTTAAAAAATAGGGGAGGTTTGTGTAGGTGTAGAAAAGTGATGGGGGTTTGTGTAATTTCACTAAAACTCAGGGGTGTCAGTGTAATTTACTAGTAACTATGGTTTATACGAAGGACAAACAGCTTGAGAGAAATAAATTTTACTCTGACCATCTCGAACCCACATCCTGGAAGGTCTAATACCCTAGGAATACAGTAACATATGTCCTTGAAAAAATTTAACAATGCAAATTTTAAAATAAAAATATATAAATCATGAAATTCATCTCCATCTCTCATTTGAGATCATCCCATCAAATAGGAATTCCCCAAGTGCACAACTAAACATCTAAATAATAGAAGCTTGAAAAAAATTGAAACCTATTTTTTAGGTACATATAAATTTATGTACACTGAAGTGTATGCACCTACCAATTTTCTTATTCTTAACCCACTTCTTAAGCTAGCTAGAATAACACAACGTTCGTTTTCAAGCATTTTGAAGCTTTAATAGCCTTGCATTACCCTATTAGGTACTACAGCTAGCATCTTTCCCTGCCAAAGTTTACAAGGCCAACCCAGATTCGAATAGAAATAAAGAAAAAAATTGACAAGCATGTGTATATGATAGCAATATATCCCAAATTAAGAAACGAATAGGTGCTGTCATAAATACTAAAAATAAATGTAATAATTCAGAATTTTTATAAGATCAAAAAACTTAGTCAGGGGCCAGAATATCTAGCTAAAGATTTCATCCATTTGTTAGTTTGACTGATCCAGACCAAGACCAGTAAATTCCCAATTTGGCATTTCTTGTTTCCCTTCTTTCACTTCCATGGTAAAGTTATGGTTTTGCGTGGGCTTTCTTAAAAAAGGGATAGGTTGAACATAAATAGTATCCTAAACTGCACCTTTTTGTACATGCTCACAAAAGAAAATAGAGGGAGATTAAGGAGATTATTTGAATGTAAAATACTACTGGCAAGGTAAAAAAGTTAATAGTCTTAATTGGAGGATAGTTAAGGAGGTTTCATGAGATTGTAGAAGCCATTTTTCTGCACCCAAGCTTGGGAGGGTCTTATCTGAGGTGAGAATCCTGATGATGCTGCAGCAGTTGCTACAAATAGTGGAGGCCCTGATTGCCATTTTTGTTGATTGTTCATTGATAATGAAAGATCACTTTCTATACGCACTCCATTGCTGCTGCTGGGAAACTGCATTTAAATTTGGAAACATATAAGAGACTATTCAAATATAATTAAACTATCACTAACAGTTTTTTTGGACATTAAAGTTATCTCGTAATTTAATAAGTATATGAGGTAAATAATTTCATTGTAGAAGGTACACCCACATAAAAATTTGGTGGGTGAAGATGATGTGCAAAATTGTGAGGTTCTCCAGATGAACTCAAAGGACCATGTATTTGCATTTCATTATTGGAGGCTGGAGATTGAAGATGAGTTCCGTGCCCATCCATGTTGCTTTTACCACATAGTTTTGGCAGTATGTTCACAAGCTGAATGAAAATATAAGCAACAAAAACAAAGGTGTGGTTGAGACATATATGCAGTAAGTTCAAATCTAGAAAATATTGAGTTATATGAACCTTTGGGGTGTGATAAGTTGCAACATTTGGGGTGTGATTCCCTGATGCTTGATTATTGCTGTGCTTAGAGCTCGAATTGCCCAAACTTAAATCCAAATTGTGATCTGCAACGGTCCCTGAGGATTCTGCCACTCAATAATATAATCCAACATTTTAACTTTGTAATGTTTATGTGAATGATAAAAAATAAGCACTTGTATTAGAATTATATAGTAAGCACTAAGCATGTACAAAACTACAAATAGCTTAATTCCTTACCAGAGTTAAGCTCATTATCATAGATGCTGGGGTCAAAATTTGTGACGGCCTCTTTGCCATTGCATTTTATTGCTGCTTTGTCATAAGCCCTATAAGATGTGACTAATTTCAAAACCCTAACACCATTTATATTCTTGGGTACATTTTGCAATGTAGGCAATGTAGCAAATTGAAAGGGGAAATAACAAACTGAAAAACGTAAGTAAAGAAGATACCTTGCAGCTTCAACCTCGGTGTCAAAAAGACCCAGATAAACGTACCTGATGAATCAAATCAAAATTACCTAATTAATTATTCATTATTATTACGGCATGAACAAAGCATAAATCAAGAGATGAGAAACCTAAATATAATAATAAGAATAAATGAGAAAGTACTACTAGTATAGAAGATAAGGTTATACTTTTTGCCTAAAAATTGTCCCATTCTTGCTTCCCATCTTCCACACTTGTGCAGAGTTACACCTCTATATTTGGAACTTCCTCTCGGAAATCCAGTACTTTGTCGCCGAAGTACGTGCACAAACTCCTCCTTCGTTAAATTACTCATCTATTCACACAAATAAAACATTTTCCTTTTATAGTACTTCAAAAAAAAATGTAATTTTATTAGATATTTTCCTTTTTATATTTTTACCCAATCTCTCACTGTGGTGACTTACCTGTTTCAAATCCTCTTCATAATCTTCTATGTTGAAGTTTATGTCTGCCTCTACTCCCCTAAATTTTATCGCTGCTCTATCATATGCACTGCAGAGAGAGATGAATACGAACATTATAAATAATTCCCAGAATGAAAAAATTGATATTAATTGATTCTAGATATAGAAGTATTGTATTACAAGCTGGGTAAACAAAGAAGGAGCAAGTGCTCACCGAGCAGCTGCATGTGCTGTGTCAAATCCACCTACACAAATTTTACCCAGACAAAACCATCTCATCAGTCACCTATAAAAATTACCCCATATACTTTCTTGTCTCTCACCCAAATTAAACAAGACAATTTTTTTAAGGAAACAACTGTTTTAGCCACTTAAAACAATATATAGGAAAACTATAAGGGTGTACTAGATTAGTTATTCAAAGTTCAAACCAATTTGTAATAAAAATTTCACCACAAAATATTTAAAAGAAAAAAGCTAATGCAAATACTTACCCAGATACACTTGTTTTCCACAATCCCTGAAAGTATCAATGACAAACAGGACCAAAAGCATCAAAATTTGAGTGTTGAGAAAATCAACGAGCAAACAAAAATTTATATATACATATGTAGATTTATGGTTCATATAGAACTAACCATATATGTGATTCCCATCGACCAGTTCTTCTGTAAAAGGTAACTCCTCTATACTGTGAGCTCCGAGACCTTGGTCCTCTTCTACTTTTCTTCATGGGCTGAGACATTTCCACTGATTTTCCACCACCAAGTCCTTCTGATTGACAAAATTTTACTCCTACCCAGTGAGCTCGAGGGAAGTTTGAAGAACTGCCACCGTCACCGGAGGGTACTGTCACCTCAGACTCCTCCTCCACCGGGAAAAACTGTTGAGTCACGGGTAAGTTGTCACTATCCATGGACTCATCATCATCACCACCACCACCATCATGGGTCACAGAGAACCCAAATATCTTGCTGCTTCTTTTCTTCAACTCTTCATCTGATCCATCATCTTCTATTACCACTGCAGATGAACTTGAATTGGAAACAGATCCAACCCCTTTGCCTTTGTTATCATATCTCTGATCAGGGGAATCATTCAGATCCCACATTCTTTGCTTTCTGATTGTTAACAGTTACCACTTCCCAAAGATTCTTTTAGCTTCTTAGCTAGCTAGAGAGAAGTTAGCACTAGGCATTAGCCACAAGAAAAAAATATAACACAAGTATGAGGTAACCCAGATTTCTGATTCCTACTCTCACATCAAAAAATCAAAACTTTCATCTTTTAATGTTAACGTGAAAAATAAAAATAAAAATGAAAAATTCTGTTGCGTTCCTGCAATAGAAACTTAAACAAAATTATGTGTGTTGAGCTATGTCTTGTTTGTTCCCCCTTAAACTTGCCTCTCTTTTTTCTCTCTCTCTTGTCTGATAATAAAATAATTGAGATACGGAAAATAGATGAAGAGAGAGAAAGAGAGAGAGAAGAAAATGAAACCTAGGACGAAGTGAGAGAAAGAAGGTATGTGTTGGGAAAAAGGGAAATAAAAGAAGGAGATGTTCAAAGATGTTTGAATTGCTTAACTGACTACCCAATACAGCATAGACGAGGCCAGTTTAAGTAATGTTAGCCAAAACCATCACACCTTCTCCTCCATACTCCTTAATCTCTCCAACCACTTCTTTACTTTTCACTCACTTCCCAAAATATCCTCTCTTCTTCACTTTTTTCATTCACTCAAAAACTATTTTATTTTTATCTATTTTTGTCTTGCTTCTTGTGCTCGCAATCCCTTCCTTATTGCACCAAAATAGAAAAGGCTTCTCAAGCCACTAAAATGACTCGGCTCTTATAGGCTCAATAAGTAATTGAGTTTAGAAAGGATGGATTATATTTAAAAGTAGATTTGATGTGGGATTAGGCACCCTTTTTAGGCTTCAATCCCATTCCACAAAATGTATACCCCATTTCTATTAAAAAAAATCCAAAATACCTTTCTCCCCGTTTTACAAAATAGATCACATTTATATTATTACAATTTTGTATAATGTTTACACATACGTGACATGGGTCACTTTAAAATGTTGGGAGGCAAGTTTTGAACATGGGTTGGGAGGGAGGATAAGCCCCATTCTCCACTTTGGTTTGTGGCATGTGGTTGATTTACATAAGCATATTATAGGCTTTTCACTTAGAAGCCCACTTGAGAGGATGATGAGGGAAAATGAGAAAGTATGAGAGAAAAGAGGGAAGTGAGATAGTATGTATGAAGTGGAGGGAATTTTGGAAAATTCACAATAAAATGGGAGTGATTATTGTTGTGTGATGTTAAAATTAACCCATTTATTTTACCCAAATATAAATGGGTGAAGATACTCTCTAATATCAGAAAATGATTTATAGGCTCTGATTGTATAAAGATCACAATCCACTAAAAAGTGTATTTTAAAGATGCGTGACATAGAGGTACAATCTATTGAGGTTTACTTCTTTTATCTTTCCTAGAGGAGGGGTTCCTAAACTTTCGTTGAGTATATGAGTACTAGTGAATAGTGATCAAGCATCATGATAAGTCATGTCTTGTTTGTTTATTTTCTACATAATGAAATATATTGGTCGACAAACATTAGTCTGGGATATAACAATTATTACAAAGTTGAAATAATTTACATGCTTGTACGAGCCTCTTTCTCCCCTTCAAACCAAAATAGGACAGAAGTTGTTTAATGTTTGTCCATGTTCAAGGCAAAAGTTCCATTAATTGCACGTTTAAAAGGTTTTGTGGTCACGTCCAAACTGAGAAAAAATAAAATAAAATGTATTTATAACAATATATCTGAAAATTATTTCAACATTGATTATGTGGTAGATGGCTGTTCAGTTTGAGTCAAACTCTAGGTACAAAATATCCCATCTAAACATGAAAACAATTTTGGTAAATTTAGATAAATTTGTAATCCAACAGGGTCAATTTATTTTTTAGTTATTTTTATTATGATATTCAAAACTCAAAAAGGATGTTTTTTTTATCATAATCCGCGATAAATGTCTGAAATTGTTTTTTTATTGCTGCAAGAACTATCACACTTTAAAAATAATGAAATATTTTTTCAGTTACTAGTTTTCTTTTTATTTTCATAGTAGTTCGACTATATCAATTTATTTAAAAAAAAATTTTGGGTTTTTTCGTTTTTATTTTCTTTTAAACATAAAACTAAAAATATAATAAATTATGCAATACTTGACAAAATATTGAATAGCTCATTTATAGATCACTAAATATATAAATGAGAAATGCAAGTCCATTCAATTTTTTATTTTACTACAAAAAATGCACAACATTTTCATTTCGGTGGATCCATTCTCATAAATTTTGAAATTGTAGACATGTCATGTGGCAAGTATAAGTCACCATAGTTTTTAAAAAAACATCACCATCAAAACGAATTAATTGTTCTCTTTTCTTCTTCTCAACTACCATAACTAATCTACCATACATTGTGATTCTTCCAAATTTGTTAATTTTGAATAATCATCCAACTACAAATTTTAAAATATATTCGTTACATATTTTTAATTAAATCAAATGATTCTATTGTTTTTCTAATTTTGCATAGCTAAATCACCACATGTATCTCTATATGTCCTATTCATAAGATCATATAAGTATTATTATAGGATAATATATCTTTTTTCAGAAGACATACATTCTACTTTGAAATTGTAACATTTGCTGGCTGAGGTGATTGAACTAGTAACTCGGCAGTTATGAAAGAAAGACATTAGTAACTTATTTATGGGCTCCTTCACCATAAACTTTGTATGGACCTGGATACCGTTTCTGTAGCATTTTTTAATTGGACATGTCCAAGAATTTCAATAACTAATATTGTCTTCATTAAAAAACACAAGCATAATGAATAACCCATACAATCACGATTTTATTTATAGCATACACTTTTTGCTGAAGATATTTTTGTTGGATTCCCTTCTTAGTAATATTTATTTTAGTGCATGGTACGGATAGCAAACTGTAAAGTTCCAATATCCAAAATGATGAAGCTTTCTTAATAAGTTTGAGTTTAAAATATGTGCAATGACTTTATATTGTTAGTTTATCATTTATTATTGATTTATGTTATTTTTGTTTTATAATTAATAGTGATTAATAAATCAATGATAATAATTTACTAACAATATAGAAAATAGTTACATTATAGTGTATACATATTAAATCGTTAGGGAGAATATTTGACATTCATTTATTCATATACCTATATGTTTTTTCCCGTAACCCTTCAAATATTGTTTCACTTGATTGGCTCATCAATATCAAGATTATTAATAGATAATTTCAATCATTATATTTGGAGTAAAACTACCGTAAACAAAATATCTCATAATATAAGGAGATGAATTGTTTTCTTTTGACAGTAAAAGTATAATATGTGTATTTTATTATTTTTTACAAATATATTTCTAAAACTAAATAAAATAGTACACATGTAATACTTTTACTAGAGAACGGAAGATAAATTATTTCCTAGTATGAGAAGATACTTCATTTTTAATGTTATATCCTCTTATTAAATCCTCATTTTCACAAGAAAGTGACACATATAACTCGTAAACTAATCATTAAAAAAATAAAGTATTAATTAATGACATATGTCACCTTTTTATGTATATAAGAATTAGTAAGTAAAAATACAACTAATTTTTTTTACACGACCAATCAAATATTTAACTAAACGCAAATAATACAGAAAAATCTTAAAACAAAATAGTAGAGATATTTGAGGAGGAGTTAACAAAAAATAAGAAAAGTAGTTGGATGGAAAGGCTACGGATAAGTGTAGAAAAGCAAGGTAGCTCAAAAACCCTCACTCCCGGGATAATTCCAACTGCAATCATGGAATCATTAGTCTTTGTTTCTCATGTGGGCCCACTCCGGCTCCTCCCCGCCGCTATTCCCTCCGCCACTTACCGGTGCTTACACCGCTCTGCCGCTCCTCTACGGAGGCTTCGTCTCTCCCCGCTTCTCGCTTCCAACACCCTCACCGCCAATTCCGCTGTATGCCTTCTCCCTATTAACTTATTTTACTTGTTATTATTATTTGAAGGCGTCAATTTAGTAATAACTCTAACTGAAATCGTAGTCTTAAACTACTACTTGACATAATATGCAGCCAAAAAGTGGAGTTTACACTGTTGGTGACTTTATGACAAAGAAAGAGAGTTTGCATGTAGTAAAGCCTACAACATCTGTTGATGAAGGTATATTTTATACTGAGTTTATGTCTCATTTCATACTATATTTATTATTCATGACTTCATGTTTGAAAAGTGAACCATCCTCAAAACCCCGAATTCTTTCCCTTTGTAATTGGGGTGGATTCAATGGAATGAAAACCATTTTTATGTTTCATTTCCTTCCATTCTTTCCCTTCTCTTTTCATTCCATTATGTTACCCTCTAAACTCCGAAAAATACCATTTAAGTTTGTGTGTCATTTCGTTTTTCACTATATTAGTTTTTATTTTACCTTTTTGGGGCCTTTTATGTTAAGTTTCTAACATGTTATTTTGCAACAGCTCTGGAACTTCTTGTGGAACACAGGATAACTGGTTTTCCTGTGATTGATGATAACTGGAAACTTGTGAGTTATTCTTACCTATTTTCATTTTCCACTTTAAGTTTGTTGGTATATTTATGTCTCTACTTTATTGGTTAATAAAATTCTCTCACTTTTCCATTTTGTTTTTCCTCCAAGTTTTAATAAATAGTTTATTGAAGAATTAACTCGAAGTTTTTAGGCTACCTCGTTACTTGATGGTCATAGTTCCTAGTTGCAGATTTAATGTGGGATCCATGTGCACCCGACAACTATTTTTTTGTCAATCTATAATTTTCTGTCTTTAATTTGCTCTATCTTGGGGGTAAATCTTAACTCACCGGTAAGATTGTTGCCTTGTAAATTGGTATTCATGGGTTCTAGTTGTTGAAACAGCTGTCCTAACTGACCCTAATCTCGCAAGTGAGTGTTAGGATCCTGTGCTGCTCTACTATTCTTTCTCTGATACACCTTCCCGAACATTCTATCAGGGAGCCTCTTGCTTTGAGATGCCTTAATTAGTACTTTGCTCTTTCTTTTCATTTGAAATCGATTCCCCCTTAAATCTTCCCAATATACTGTTAACACACTTGGATAATTATATCCTTTGGATTTGGCACCAAATTTCCAAGACCTGCTAATTCTGATTGACAAAGAAAATATCGTTTTAGAGCCTTTGCCACAGTGAATTAGTATAAATGTTCATTCTAGGTAATATCTCATGCTAAAAATCAAATTAAGTGTAATTCAATTATCTAATCAGAATCAGAAGATCCTTTGAGAATAAATCTCTCTCTCTCTCTCTCTCTCTCTCTCTCTCTCTCTCTCTCTCTCTCTCTCTCTCTCTCTCTCTTCGTCTAATTCTGTTTATTAGGCACACAAATTAAGAGCTATTCTTTCTTTAGACAAAAAATAAATCAGTTTAGAAAAATAGCTTAGAGTCAGTAGATCCTTCTAATAATTGAATATGGTAACAAAAACCTATTGTTTTGATAATTATTAATATGGTTTAGTTCCTTCAACTCTTCCTTTGTGTTAAAACTTGCATGTGGTTGATTCTACAAAATTTTATCAGACTAATTGTCTTTGAAATTATTCCTGAAGGTTCTTTAATACTATGTAGGTTGGTGTTGTTTCAGACTATGACTTGTTAGCTCTGGACTCCATATCTGGTAAATTGATTAAAGAAAACAATATATATTCCTTTCTGATTTGTTGGAAGCTTGAATTTCATCCTATTCAAAACTTTTAACAACATTTATTATTATTATTATTATTATTATTATTATTATTATTATTTCCAAGTGAGGACAATTTCTTTGGCATCTATTAATTTCTATTCCAAACTTGGGGCCCTGTAGCTCAAATAAAATGTGCAACGCTCGTTTCAGGTAATGGGCGAAAAGACAGTAGCATGTTTCCAGAAGTGGACAGTAATTGGAAAGTATGTTTTAAGTTCTTTCCCTTTGATAGTTGATTCATCTTTAGTATCATCGACTTTAATGCACTCACTGGTAGGAAAAGACTAATCTATGATGTTAATACTTAAAATTGCTAAACAAGTTGAGTTTACACAGAAGACATTTTGGTAGCCAGTTCTTAGAGAAGCTGGAGTAGCCTTGTTTAGAAATGCAAAATCCTTATATCACTACTGGTACATATGAAGTACAACTGGGTATTCAAACATTCGTACTAGACAGTTTCTTATACAATATTTTGCAGTTGTCAACTCTATTATAGTAGTTTGTCTCCTTTCCAATGAAACACAACAACAATCAAAGTCTATTCCCAATAGTGACATTAGCTACATATATCAAACGGTGCAATTTTCTTCTATCAAAAGCCAAATGTTCTTATTGATCACTTAGTTCTAAATCCTTTATAATGGTTACTCATGATAGTTGTATGGTAATAATGAATATTTATAGGCTGCGGAACACGCCACAGACACAGTCAATCACAGAGCAAAATTAGATGTAATTTAGAAGTGTCTGTGTGTATTTTGATGTGTTTTATGTCTTTTAACTCGTCCCACAAGGACAGCCTACTCCTTTTAATTTTAATGTATAATAAATATATGGGAATTTTTATCCTACCCTGAGTGAAGTAAGAAAAGGGATTTTTTTATTCGGAAACTAACTATTTTACTTTTAAATGTATTAAAAAACAAATTCCCAATAAAACGTTTTCTTTCTTGATTCCTGAACCGGTGGCCTAATTAGTTAGCATTCTCCTTGTTCTCATTAGGAAGTGTTATTTTCTAATGTTACGAATATTGAAAGTCGCGGGCATGATTGTTTAAGGATATAGTTGAAAATTTATAGTAGAGGTTTATTGACAATTTGATATTTTAGAAGGTCGGTTACAATAAAGCAAGATCAGCTTCTTAGAGGGAACGTTAATGTGATATAGTTAAGCAAACTAAGATAAAACCTTGTGTTTGAAAATGGTGTATTCAACAGATTAAGAATTTAAAAGTTATAATTTGTAGTGTTTTCATTTTTTTATTGCTTAGTCAATGCCCTAATGACTAATAGGACACAATTCTTGAAGAACAAGTTATTTAGGAAGGGTTAGAGTACTAGCTAATTAAAGAGTTTAATTGATTAATGTGAATTTCACTAATATGATTGGAGTCGTGCAGAGTTTCAATGAGATTCAGCAACTGCTAAGTAAGACCAATGGAAAGTTGATCGGTGAATTAATGACCACTACCCCTATGGTTGTTCGGGAGACCACCAATCTCGAGGATGCTGCTAGGTTCTATCCTTTTCCTTATTCTCTAGTTGAACATTCCCTGCACCCGTCTTTTTTCAACTGTGTTCTAGTATTTTTTTTGAGCTGTCACATGAAAATGTGACCTTATTAAAATTTGAATCTTTAGGTTGTTGCTGGAAACAAAATTTCGACGCCTTCCAGTTGTAGATGCCGATAGTAGGCTGGTAAGAGACTCCCCCATTTTGTTATCTCTGGTTTGTTTAGCTTAATGCTTTTAAGGGGTTATTAGCTGGTCCCGCTTAGTGGGATCAAAGTTTGATTGTGTTGTTGTTTCTAAGGGGTGGTTATAATTGACCTGCAGGTCGGGATTCTCACAAGAGGAAATGTGGTGAGAGCTGCACTTCAAATTAAACGAGCTACCCAAAAGAAATAGGATTTAGAAAACCATTAAAAAATGGTGCTGGGTTTCGTGCTGTAATTAATTTAAGTGTTACCAGAAGCTAGCTTCAATTGGAATTAAAAATTTGGCTTAGACATGTGAATCTTATAATATTGTTTTACCGTTACACGAATGTTTGTCACTGTCAATATTTCTAGTAGGCAATTTGTATCGTGAATGTTCTCATTGTAATTTCAAGGGCAAGATTCCTATCCAACAGCATGGGGAAGTGATGTTAAAGATATAGTTGAAATGATCAAAATGTTAATCGGGTTGAAAGATTTGTGACTAACCAATTTAATCTCTCAGATTATTATGTTTATAATTAAGTCCCTAAGTAGTCAGATTTTTTATCATGTTCCTCCTGTGTTTTACTTTGACAATTAGATTAAATATCACCATGGATCTACTGGTGTAAGGCCCTATTGGATCCCCAAGGTAGAATGTTCGATTCCTGTGAGCGACATTTGTTGGAAGCGACAACCATGAACTCCGAAAGTGATTAGTTCCTTATACAAAAAGGTGGGAGATATATTTGGTAGTATAAAAAAATTATATTAAATATCATTACATTAGTATAAATATCATTTATCATTTTAGTCACTATATGTTATTGACACATGACGTTTTAAACCCTTCGAATCTACATCTTCCATATATCATTGACTGAGATTGATCTGATTCACATTTCAACGACCTTAAACCTACCTCTTTTAAGCCATTTTAAATAGCTCGGTGGTTAAGTTGAGGCAATGATTGGTCTTTGGGCAATCACTAATAAAATTCATGTTCAGCCACTATATGAAACCGTTCATAGTAACAGCTTTGCCTCTGTTTTTGATTCGTCACTCTTATGAGCTGATATAATCAGGGAAGACTTTGCTTACTAATGTTGCCCGATTTATTACCAGCCTGAAAAGAACTTCAATTTGGTCACTAACAAGGACAGGTATAACTGAGACTAATTTTAGAGTTTGGGTCATGGTTAGGTCAAAAATTTTCGTTGTGATAATTAAAGGAACCGAACCTTCCCCTTGTGGGTAAAAGAAATTTTATTACCACTTTGCTAATGTTTATATCTATTGTCCAATTCTTTGCCACAAACTCCTAAAGAAACAAGCCTGAGGATATTGTATTTATTCCCTTATTCAATTCAATTGTACGTTTGTTTTCTACTTTTACCTTCCTTTCCGTATAACTTTCTCTTCTGTGGCTGTTCCATGAATATCTTAAGGAGCACGATTAAATATTCACAAGTTAATCAATCTTTCACTTACGTCAAGAATGATGTAATCCACACAGGACCACAATTAAAATCCTTAAATGAAGGTTGATGGAAAGGTGATCAATGTCTAAAGTTTTTTTACCAAGTAAGACAATTTGTCATTATATACTGTAGATTAAAATTGTCTATTAAAAGATGATGTATTTAATATACATGAACTCTTGAGGTCATTCTAAACCTATTACTTATTATGCTAAATTTAATATGTTAAAAATTAGGTATATAGTTTTTCATACATTTTTTATATGCTCGTGCACTCCCTAGCTAATAGTTGGCTTACTTTCTTTGAGTTCATAAAAAATATTGAAATCTTCAACAAAATCTTTATCATGCATATATAAAAACCAAAATCTTATCAACTCGTAAAATTAAATTTTCTCCGGTTGGGCCTCTAGGTTTTTATTAATTAAATAGTGCGAAACCAATAAATACTCCAGAATATTCACATGTTTATGTTATGTCCACGACAGACACGGTTATAAGTTATAACAGGATAAAAATAATAGTCATGCACGTATTAACTAATATGTGTCATAAAATTATATCTAACATGTGTCATGAAATTATATCGTGCTGATTAATGATTCATCATTAGTATGAAAATTTTATAAAACAAATTACAAACTTTTAAATACTCTAACTACAACATTTTATATTACTCTATAAGTCTATATGCTCATGTATATATTATATCATATCTGCGCCTCGTTTGCACACTGAGTAGCATAACTCAAGATTAAAAACATCTAATTATCTTATTATTATGTGCATTTGTTGGGAAAGTCACATATATTAATTCCTTATACTTAAGATGAAAAAAAAAGTCATGTACTATTCATAGTAGGCTACAACTTAAAAGGGGTTATGGATTAATATGAGGGTACAACTCAGACTCAAATCTCAAAGATATTTGTTAATGAAGTGAGTAGCTGCAATTACTAATTTTGCTTTCACGTGGAGACATGATCTCTTCCTTTCATATTTTCTGTTAATGTCTTAGATACAAAGTGTTGTGTGAGATTTGACTCCAATTAGAAACAAAATCAAGACGACATAATCGATGAACCGACCCCATTACCCATCGTTATCAAAACAGGGCAGTGGCCACAGCATTTCCCTCTTCCCACTGGCCCATGAAAGGAACCATTCAATTTCATTTTAACCTTTCTTCATTCATGAATTATACTAACTCATAATCAGCAAGATGACAGTGGAGAACCAGAAAAATACCTAACTCTCAATCTTATCACTTTTTAGTAGTTATTATTACTTTTGTGGTTCCCATCACTCCCTCCTTTTGTACTCAACTCCCAGGTATCCTAGGCCATTCTTTGTCCCCACACATCCACACTTTTTTTATCTCCAAATATTAGAATACGTTGTAGGTAAAATTCGAAACATCAATTTCTTTAACACTAGTCATCAAACTAGTTATTTATTTTTTAAATTTGGTATGAGTGAGACTCGAATCTACAACCTCATTCACTTTATCCCTTAAACATTATTTCATCATAAACCATCATACTAACTCCCATCCCGTTTCCACGGCTTTCTTCTCATCCAAACCCAAAACAACCCTAATTCATTCATGTTTAAACCCAAAATTCTTAATTTTCACCCAATTTATAACAAATTTCAGAATCAAAACAAGAAAATAGAACTACAAAATTAAAGAGTCTCTTCTCATATCACAAAAAGAGATAAGATATTAGGATATAAATATCATATCAACTGGCTATTTTGATAATGGTTTAAATACTTCTACAAATTTTGTTTTAGAACATATATGGTGCAAAGATGGAACACCAACATGAAGTGATATTAAAAAAAAATAGCAAGAAAAAAGGCTAATGACTAATTAATTTACATTTTTACAACACCAAAATTTTCTTTGTAAAATCTAAAAATAGAAAGGAAGTAGCAAAGGATATAGAGTAAGAGAGTACAGTAATCAACACAAAAGGCCTCATCAACAATCACTTTTTTTGCTTCAGCCGTCGTATGATCCTCCACGGCGCATGTTAGCGCCACCAAAACATCCTCACGAATCATCTGATTCTTTTCCTACTAATTCATATCCCACTCACTCTCCGAATCTTCCGGTTCGGGTATCTTGTTCAGATCAACCCGCTCCGAAAACTGAACTGAACGGTTGTCGCCGCCGCCACCAGAGACGACAAGCTCCGGCACCGCCGCCACATGGTTGTGGCGGCAGGTGGCTTGTAAGGCATCGACTCTGGCACCGACCTCGGTTGCTTTCTTTCTGATGAAAGCTGCTGACATATCACAGTTGGAAATAACGGCGCCGTTATCGCCCGTTAGAAGGTCGGGGAAGTTGAGGCGAGCTGAAGGTCCACGGAGATAGAAAACGGCAGTGTCGTAAGCACGCGCCGCCGCGACGGGAGTAGAATAAGAACCGAGCCAAATCCTTGAACGCTTGTTTGGTTCCCTAATCTCAGCAACCCACTTTCCCCACTTTCTCATCCTTATTCCTTTATACCTTCTCACACCACTCTCTATCCCTCCTCTCTTCTTCGTACCCATCTCTCTCTCTCCTCCACCGCCACTTTCACCGTTCATGTTTCTCTCTCTGTCTCTGTGTTTATGAAATTCTATGGTGGAAAAATGAAAAAAACTAACGAATAGAATGGTTATTGGAGACAGGGTTGGCCACTGGGCTTGTCATTTGTGTAACCCTCAACGTCGGTTTCGTTTCATTTCATATTCCATCTTTTCTTTTGTTTTATATCGAATCAAATAAGAGTAAACACAAGTGTAATAAGGTTTTATTGGATCTTTAACATTGAGAATTTAATTTTTGAAGTTACCCTTATTGATGATATTTAAATTTTTAGATTGAGAATCCATAAATATTAGGAATGAGATAATGATTCATCTTTCATTTTCTTTATTATTTATTATAAACTAACTAATTCACCGACAATTACCTCTTGCTTCTTTTCAAACTTTTAAATGGTAGTACTTTATTTATAAGAAATTTTTAAGTACTGTATACACTAATAAAAGTTGACACTTAGTTTTTTTTTTAATATTTCAAAATTATCTTCGTATATAATAATAAAATACGCAAAACTTTTAATTGAGACAAATAAGGAATAGAATAATAAATATAGCATAGAAAATATAAAATAACTTGTAAAAAGTGTCATGAAAATCATGGTATCTTAGTGAGTATAATATTAATGTTCATGTTACTATTTAATGTTGCATGCTAAAATCGCTAACGAGAGTGAAGGAGAATAATCACATTAACGAGAACTCAAGGTGCGGTTATGACCATCTCTAACTATTGTATGAGACAAATTAGTTTCTTGTGGCTCGAACAAGCAAGATATATATCCGAAAACAAGAAGAGGTGGAGAAAGTTTGAGAAACTAAGAAAATTAATTTCCAATATTTGGATCTCATTAATGACTAATGAATAATTATTTGAGCTTATGGTCCAACGAGCTTGAGTAATTGTGTAAATCATGTTTTTTACATATACAAACTGTTCACAACAAATATGCATGTAGATGTTGAAAAAACATCATATACTCTATTAATCTGTCTATATTTATTTATATTAAAACAATAGAATCTATATATTTATAATAGAACAAGACAAATGCTTAAGGCATGGTTTTCTAAGACTATAAATAACTACTTGTGTATTAGTGGCACAATAATAATAAGATAAGATGTAATATCTGCTGCATGATGGTGCCGGTTGGGGTTGCGGGTTAGTGAAATGAAATTAAAAATCAGGTAATAGCATGATTGTTTAGACGTATAATATAATTTGTTTCACTCTCCTTATCATGTTATACTCACAGTTAGAATTTAATATCATTCTGGGGTCATTATACGTTTTTATAATAATATGCATTATTTATTAATATTAATTTTATTTAAAAATCCATAATAATTAAGAGTGTAAAATGTGTGTACCAACAGTGTAAAAATTTACACATAGTCATCTACCATTCACTTACAATATTTTTATTTAAAAGTCAATAATAACAAAAAATTAATGATGAATGATAGAGTGATAGTGTAAAAAATCTTTATACTCAATATATATCTTTGTCTCAATAATTAATACATGGATAATATATATGATAAGGTTAGAAATTAAAAAAAACTGAGTAGTGTCTGATTATTCTTAGTGGAGAGTGGGGTAGGTCGGTGGTCGGTGGATAGATACCGTTAGCAATTGATTTTTCTTCACGCAATAACGATTAGGATTGGAAATACCCCATTTTGTCCTCATATGACATTATGTTTCATGCGCATTAGTAGGGGTACCTTGGGAATATGAAAACTTCAATGTCCCACGAAAAAGTTCGATATCCTGCTAATCGTTTTAAGTGAAGTTGTCTTGGAGTAAGTTTTAATCGAATACTTGTAAATAATCATCCAATTATACTTAAACAATACATATATCAATGTTTTGATTGAAATTGTCTTGAGTGAGTGAAACTTGAACTTTCAACCACCTCCTTTATTCATATATTTTACCCTAATTATCAAACTATTTTAACTATTTTTTTATCGTTGGTGAGACTCGAACTCACAAACTCCTATATTTCCTTAAACCTTTCATCTTCACCATCCGTTCACTTATCATTCTATATTAATGTTATTTTTTTTAAACAATAAATAAGTGAAACTCATATTATTGGAATACAACTAAGGAAAGTATAAATACCACCCATAGTTGTAGGCATAAATATTTCAGCCCTAGTAGTAGCCATCTAGTAACTAGAAACGTGCTTTGACTTTTTCAATCCTTTACCACAAAGACAAGCAATTATGCATGCACCTACAAGAGCACATAGAGTAGCATTGGTTAGTAAATGGAGCCGGAAGTTAGAAGAAAAATTGAAGATGTGTCGGAAAATATTGGAACTGATTTTGAAGTCTGAAAATGAACACGTACGTTGCTTCAGAATCTGGTTGTTTGTACTACATGTAGATGGGAAGTTAATGCAGTTGTTCCATAATGGTAGGAAAAGTCAAATGTAGGTGAAAATTGGCAGTGGTGAAGTTAATTCACATTGTCGAGGTTGACTTATCTTTTTTATTTACTTATAAGTTTGTAACACCATTTTATTTTGATTTTCCTGTTTTGCACTGTGAATAACAGTTGTGACTAGTTCAACAAAAGACAAAAAATGTGATACGGTTGGTTCTGTTTCAATTTGCATTATAAAGAACACCATTTGTTAATAATTCAACAGAAGCAAATGTTATATGGTTAATTTGTATTATACTCTTCTTAATTCATGGACTAGGCACTTAATGATGTTTGGCTTTGACCACCGTACACAGATTTACTTTCTCCAGAAAACTTAGCAATTTTTATATTTGTCATGCATGTTTAATTTGACTATAAAAAAAAATGATAGATGATGTACTGAGTTTATATAAATCTTTACAGCAATAATGCATAGATATTACATTTTTTAGGGAACACATATTCTATCTTACGATTTATGTGAGCCATTCCATCGAAAATAATTAATTATTCAACTTTTAACTTAAACCAACAAAACTGAACAAAATAGTGGAAAAAAGTGAAATACAAAATAGACTAACCAGCATCCCAATGAAATGTTTTCTTTTTTTTATTTGGTTAGAAAGTATGGATGTAACTGAAAGCTAGCTATACACCCAACAAGTGGTAAGAATATACGGAAGTCAATCCTTCATTGTCCTGAATATGCCCTGCCAATTTCTTATTCCCTGGACCTTCATATACTTGATTAAGGTACATGTTTTCATTTTCAAGCATTACCCCATTCAATATTTCAATTTTATACCTTTAACTTAGTAGCCTTGTTGAATTATAAATGATTTAAAACAAAATCATAATTTGATAAGTCTTTTGGAGTAATATGCTGGAAAGTCGAAAGTTTTAAGTTATTTCTGCTTATTAGGTAATAGGGTAGTTAATTTACTAAAAACTTATAGTTTAATTAAATAGCTTATTAGATACAGATATTTTAGTCTTTCTGTTTATTAAGCTTTCAACTTACCTTTTCTATCATCAATAATGCTGTTACTAAGTATATCACTCAACTTCATCTAAAAAATAATAGGAACAGTTGAGGAAGAATATTAGAAACACTATAGAACAGGTGATACGCGACAATCATGTAACATAATAGAGACTTGTAAGTAATTGCTGCAGGTTCGCATAGTCAACGGTCACTGTACCATAGATAGATAAGCTTAGTGGTTTTGAAGAATGGTTAATTTAGCATATATTTATTATCAAAATGTTAGTTTAATGATGTAAAGTTTTATCGGATTTTTAGATAACTAAAAGACCAAGTATTACTGAATCCCCATGCAAACACTTGTTAGTATATATTTTAATTTTATGAGATTAATTTCTTACTCATTGAGTAAATATATGTTATTAGTTATACAAAAAATTTAGCACATATTTTTTATTTTGAAATAATGATGGGTTATCCACTTATGCTAACTCTAGCACCAAAGTCAAAGATCAAGAGTTAGAACATGATAAATGTGTATCGGAAAATTAAATCCATTAATTATCGAGATACCATAGGGAATGTCACATATTGCTTCAAAATTCATTTAATGGATGATCCAATACCAATAGTCAAAAACCTTTTTCAATAAAATGAGTTTATTAATTTATTTCAAAATTATTTAGAAAGAACAAATCATTAATTTAAGTGTACATTCAAGAAAAATTGGACTTGTTCATATATTACATGTACATGTTCATCGCATTGATTCAAATGAAGGTTCTCTGACTAATTAAACTTTATCATTAATTCTAATAAACATGATAGTATAAAAACAGAAATTGTTGTATAAAAGGTTTGACACAACTAAATTGAAAGGAACTTTCTTACATCTAGCAAAAATTAAAAGGTAGTGTTTATATTAAAGTTACAGTGGCTTATTACAGGAGAAGGAGAACTTCACCCATTTCAACAGTCTAATACTCCGACAAATTCAAGCATTTAACTCCTATCCTAGGATGTATTTCTAAACACTGAAAATGAAATTTAGCAAATTTGAGATACAGATATCTAGAGAAGTATTTTCCATCCAGTTTCCATTTCATTGAGCCCATTAAAGCAATAGATAGCTCAGCCTAAAGGCAAGTGTCCCTCAAGAAAGGTCACGACTGATTCTCCCATTTTTTTCTACAGTCAGCTATTTTCCAGCATGTACCTTACTTCGGTTTCTTCCGCAAACCCATCCGCGATTTAGCATATCTAAGATTCTTATTAAGAAATACCAAATTTTGATAAGTAATGAAATTCCAACAACAACCAACCTTTAATTCTACATAACTACATGAACCGAAAGACAACATGTTATATCTCTAAATAAACAATCGAACAAAAAAGATTTGAAGAGAAAATGCAGCAGGTGATTAAAGGATACTCCAAACGCATTCCCTCGTCAAGTGGTGAGGAGTGAAGAATAGTGCCTTGCAGACTATTTAGAGCATTAGTTGAGGTAGCAACATCCTACACATACAGTTAAGAAAATAAAATCTGAAAACACTTTGCCATATATTAAAGAGTATCCAAATTTAACAAGATATATTATATGCTACTGTTCAGAACAAGCCTACAAATATATCATGAAAACCAAATATGCGAATAAATAGATTTCATCTTAGCAGCATGGCAAGAAACTACCACAAATTAGTTTTGTGCATTCTTAAACATGGCAACTTTCATAACAATTTTCATGTTACCTTCATTTGCATACACATGCATGTTGTTTAGTATATTTTTTGAAGAAAACAGAAAGACGGGCTACCCATGGGATCCATTAGAAGTTGAAACAGGAAGGGATACACTGTGTTATAAAATGCTCCAACATATTCAATTGTTAAATGTATAGTGCAGAAGAAAAAGGACAATAAAATACCTGGAAATCAATGAATGCTACTGGGGCCCCATATGTGCTCTGCATCTTCAGTTTCAAATATCCAGGGCATCTAATAGAAACATATATAAAGAAAAACAAATTTAGTTTAGATATAATTAATATAGGAACATACTTCACGTGATGAATGTGCACTGACCTAGAAAAAAGTTGGATTAACTCTTGTTCATTACAAGACGGTCCGAGGTTAGCCACAAATAATGTCGCACATGGGGCTGAATTCTGTGGAATGTAAGGATTTGAACACTTCTTCTGCCAACATAAAGGAAAGAAACAAAATAATTAGTTGGAGTTTAAAATGAAATAGTTTTGAAATGAACTAATAGTCCAGAAATGTCAAATTACATGGAAACAATGATTACACAAAACTGTAACTAGTCAAAACATGAGAAATGTCCAAACACAAGATTTGTATAAAAATGATATGACCCCACATTTCCTTAGGATTCATTTGCGAGTTGAGTTTCGGAGGGGGAAGGAAGCGAAAGGAAAGGCTTGAGAGCCATGAATGTGTAACTTGTGAGATGACTCTTCCCCTTCTATTCCTTTCTCTCCAGAACTCAACTCAGAAATGGGCCCTTAATGTCAAAGAACTGAATGTATAACTAGTTTATAGGTATAGGCTAAAGAAAAGGATAATATCAGGTGTCCTTCAGAAAATAAATAAGAATGACATTGTGTAAAGCATGATACTGTTGAACAGCCTGATCAGTATAATAAATGACCTGAAGCAAAAGTACATAATGCAGCTTCACCACAAGTTTCTATACAGTCTGGTAAAAGTAATTTATAATGAGTTGGAATAATAGAGGCAAGTGTCCACCCAAGACTTAGCTCGAGTGGCAACAATTCATGTTGGGGACTGTTAAATAATGGGATCATATTAAGCCAAGATACTCCAAAAATGGAAAGTATTGGTGTGGTACCAAATCTGTAAACAAAGAAAGGATAGTGAAGAAAAAAACTGAAACTGTTGTCTGTTTTATTCATATTATGATTTCAATACCAAATAAAATGGAGATTTTAGTATAAGTGTACATATGTCAATAGATTACAGCTGGCATATCCAACTGCCTCTGCTTACTCTTAAGTCTTAACTAAGCAACTAACTGTGACACAGTAAACTAATCTACTTCTCTAATAGTATCCAATACATGTATCATACTTCCAGAACATACCAAAGAAGTATCACATAGTTTTCTTGTTTTTTAAATATTTTTATCCAATACATCTTAGAAAATTCCCGGAGATAGTAAGATAAGCATAAGACTTAAAACACTTTTGACATTTTTTATAAATATGTTTATCTCCTATATATATAATATTTCTAACATTTCATGGTAATTCATATAAATTCACCTTTGAATTGTAGGCTAAATAGAGCTGAGACTTCTTTTGAATTGGACCAAAGTTGTTTTAGTTGACGATTTAACATGAGAAATAGATAGAAGCTGCGGTCCTTAGTTATGATCAAACACACTTTTTCAGTAAATTGTCATCATCATATGTATTAAGGAGAAATGACCAAATATCTCCTAAAAAATATTCCTATATTAGCTTAACATCTACCTTTCCACAACAGATCATAATCCCTCCTTTGACAAAAATCAACCTCATAGCCGGAGGACCATTCCAGTGCTTAGTAGTCGAGCTTAGAAAAGCATCAGATTAGTGCGATCAATCTACGTGAAACTATTATGTGAATACTAGCGACCGTAAAAAAATACTATGTGTCTATTAATAATAATGTTTTGACGAGAGCCTAATCGAGTTCGACAAAAGTAATAGTAATACTAGGGATATTGCTATTTTATCAATATTATTACTCCAGATATAAATAAAAAAAGAATAACAAGGGGAGGGACCTCTCATACATTAGAGGAGAGAGAGAAATGCAATCTCATGCTGGACAAGCTTTTCTCCAGTACTAATGGGAGAGAAACAGATGCAAAAAAGCTTTTGAATTCAATTACGGGTCACAAAAAATAGTTGAGACATATTTCTAATGTACTTACCATTGAAACGTATACCCATTTGAAGCACATAATAGTGAAAATATTGCAAAGTAATGCAGAAAACAAATACATTATGTACTTAACAATACTAACCAGATTTGGAAATAGACCGTCATTCACAGCATGACCACCAGCATTCACATGACTATGTCTGAAAAAACAAACAAAAAAATAAATAATCAGATGAGATTGTGTGAAATACAAAGCACCTCTGGTTCTAAACACAATCAGTAACAATCTTCTATTAGAGACATTGCTTCCCCCAGCTAGAAATAACTTTCCGGATTCAAAAATGTGCTTTTTCTGAGTAAGAATCAATCACATCCACATAATAAAACTGTGATTAAGTAGTGCAGATGACCTTTGTGCAGATGGATAACCAATCGTGTTCGTGTTGAAAGCAGGATTACCCAATCCAGGCATGTGAATGTTGCCAACACCTGCTAGTGCAGAAGCGTGTAAAACATGTGCAATGTGAGCTCATAGAAAAGTGTCCTTCGTGTGGTCAATAGTTAACTAATCTTCAAACAAAATGTTAAACATTGAATGGCTCATAAGAATCGAACGATAGTAAACGACAAAAAATTTACACAAGGCGCATACATTGAGCAAATCCTATGCACTAAAGAAATCTAGCAACATCGTCTCACCAGAGTCGGGAGAGGCCCATGATGGTGCAGATCCTTTAGCTTTCTTATCTGAGCCAGCTCTGCCATCATCTGCTTGTCGTGGTCAAATCATAAAAAAAAAAATTAACCAGTAGCAGTTAGAATCTATAAAAGAAAAATAATTATGTATAAAAAACATATTATAAAAAGAAACCTACTTAAAATTCAATTTTAGATTGATCGGAATGGAATAAAATAATATCAAGTTCCACTTTTTGGATTGTTAAAAAAAGGCTGTAACGAAATGGAACTTGATGGAATAGAATGGATATGCAATCCAATACATTTATTTTTCTCCCCTCCCAGTTTGGGGTGATGGACAGAATGAGATTGAACCAACTCATTATTCACCCCCTTCCATCATAAAATAGCAAGGCAATTGTATAGTAGCTTTGTTCCATCCCATTCCTCACTCATCATTGAATATCAAATAAAAAGCATTTCTGTGAAAACTTGTCTCAAAAATTTGGATTTAAAGTTTTTTATTCCTGAATGGAAATATAAGCAAACAAAAACAGGTACCTATCCTTGTGCGCTTAGACCTAGAGTTGGATTTTGCAAGATCAATATAAAGAGTTGACTTCTTTTCAAGATCAAAGACCATCCCCTGCAAACGAATCAAAGACAAGAGCTATTAGCAACTAAAGTAATCAATTTTTTTTATCTTACTGAATCACCCATGCATTCCAATTGAAGCATAACTTTTAACAGCATAAAGAAAACATTGATGTCAAGATAATATTGTTACATTGAGTGCCTGCATTGCCATGATTGCTGAATGCTGATTAATGAAAACAGCAAAAGCAAATGCCTGCCACAGCACCAAAAAAAATGTCACAGAACAGAAACAGTTAACATTCATGATAAGGGTAAATTGATTGACCTCTCCAGAATTTGACTCAATTCTTGTTTCAATAGTTACAGTCATATATTGAGATTCAGTTATCATTACACTCGGCGATGATTATGATTATACTGATTTCTAAGGGTATTGAGTGTAGCTTTGGAAACACGATAACTAAAATTCGTTGGTGTAATTTCCCCGAATAAGAATGCATTCTCGATTAACATTGTACAAAGAAATGTTACCTGAGAGGAATCGGAGCGGCTTCGAAGATGCGAAGATTCGTAACCGGGAAATTCACGGAAGAGGTTGTAGATTTCACGAGGCTTAACATCTTCAGGAAGACCAGCGATGAAGAGAGTGCGAACCTCATCAGGGGATAATTGATGAGAAGGAACATGAGAACTGTAAGAAGAGAACATTTGTTGCTGTTGTTGTTGTTGTTGTTGTTGTTGTTGTGGGTAGTAGTGAGGCTGAGGGAGATACTGTTGATGGAGGTGGTGTGACACCGTGTCAGGAGCACCGGGAGGAGGTGGCACCACCGTCATCATGGCCGTCGGTGGTGGCGGAGGAGGGTGTTGATAATACTGATAAGTGAGTGGTTGGTGTTGTGGTTGTGAGTAGTATGCAGCCATGTCGTCCATTGAACCTCGATTTTCAACACCAGGAGCCCTACAAAACAATTTCAATTTATTTTGTTTGTTTTATTTTATTTGTTTTTTTCTCTATGTGGGCTCTGAAAAAATAAAAGGCCCTGTAGAGAGGTTAGGATGGATCGAGTAACAAGCCCATCCAAAAACTAGTATAAAAATATAAAATAAAAATATTAACATACAATAGTCCTATTTTCATTGCTCAATTTTATTTTTGTTAACCGGTCCCTGAGTTAGTTTGTGAGTTGAATAATTTTGGAGAGAAATAAAGAGAAAGAGAAGGCTTGAGAAACCTTCTTCTTTTTTTTCCTTCAAAATTCAATTCTCAAATTAATCCTTATTAGTTTTGATTTAACCTGATTATGCATTGATTGTGAAAAGTAGTAATGGTTTGAAGCAAAAAGGAGTTCTACCTAATAGAGAAATACACGATTAACATGAAGGGTTTATTTATATCACAAGCTCTTAACATGTAACAAAAATTCCTTTGCTTGCAAGCATATATGTGGCGCTGATGAACCATGGTTTGACAGATTACAATTTACCGGCCACATTTGTCCTTCCCTCTTCAAACATTGAGCAGCAAATCAAACGTTCTTGCATGTAAATGCAATTACATAGTTAAAAATAGTAGGTCTCCTGTTTTGTGGTAAAATATTGTTCTAAACTTCCAAAGAGGAAATGAAGACACTTGTACTCTCCTTACTTGTTAAGTGAAATAAATATTTAATTATTTAAAATTTATATTTCTAAAAAATTAAATGCATATTTACTTTTTCATCTTTATAAAATATCTACTAGTATGAGGAGAAAAATTATCTACTTCAACAATTAAAATCATGATATATATCATATTTAATTATTTTCTATAAAAATATTTATAAAACTAAATAAAACAATACAAATATTATATTTTCACTAACCTCATGAGATAAACAATATTCTAATATGGGAATATTCTCACCTTATAATATTTGAACTTAAAATTTTAAGTGGTTTCCTTCTGAGGTGCTTACATGAAATACTCATGCTTTGTCCTTTCAATCTTTTTTTGATCCCGTGGCGACACAGTCCACGTAATCAGCATTAAAAGTTGGGATTCCCAAAATGATAATCTCTTATTCTACCCAATACATTTAAACATGCTTAGTGAAGAGTCACTGTGTTTCTCTTTCTCCATTTTATTTACTATTAGTTATGTGAAGTTCAAAGATGTTAAAATTAGTTTCAAAAACAAAAAAAGCAAGGAACGTTAGTTCAACTCACAAACACAGAGAATACACAAATTCTCTCTTTGACTAAAAAAAGATTAACAATAATGAAGCTCTCTGCGTTGGAGCAGAGCTACCTTAACCGCCGGAGCAACACCTTCAGAGGTTCGATCGAGTCCTCCGGCGACGGTACTGCGAAGTCATCATCGGCGGCGGTTTTTTGGCTACTCCTCCATGGCGTGTGTTGCCTTATCAGTCTCGTCCTTGGTTTCCGTTTCTCTCGCCTCATCTTCTTGTTCCTATTATCCACTTCTTCCACCAGCCTCTACACTTTTCCGTTTCGCACTGTTGCTGAAATTGCTGTTGATTCCAATCCCGTCGCCACCGTTGAAAACTCTTCCAACAGAACGATAACCGCTCCTCCTCTCGTCGCCGGCGGCAATAGCCGTGTTGTGGTAGGGCGCCACGGGATTCGAAACCGTCCGTGGCCGCATCCGGATCCTGTTGAAGTAGTGAAGGCTCACCGGATAATTGAGAGAGTTCAGAGAGAACAGAGGGCGCTGTTCCAAGTGAAGTACCCTAAGACGGTGATTGCGGTGACGCCGACGTATGTGAGAACCTTCCAGAAGCTGCACTTGACTGGTGTGATGCACTCGCTAGTGCTGGTTCCGTACGATCTGATTTGGATCGTTGTCGAAGCTGGTGGAGTCACCAATGAAACCGCTTCAATCATTGCCAAATTTGGTCTCAGAACAGTCCACGTCGGTTTCCGACAGCGAACTGGAGTCTCGTATGCGCCTTCATGCATTGAGGTTCACTTTTAACTACTCTATCGAAATTCCAATTTGTTAGTGTGTGTTTGGATTAGCTGCAAAAAAAAGTTGATTATAGTTAAGAGAAGAGAAGTTGCAACAGGAGAATTAATACATGAAGCATTTGATTGATTTATCATGTGGTGGACCAGGATTGTGAGAAAAGAGAAGTTCGATGGTGTTGTGATGTTTGTGGATGATAGTAATATGCATAGTATGGAGTTGTTTGATGAAATTCAAAGTGTGAGATGGATTGGTGCTGTTTCGGTTGGGATACTTGTTCATTCGACTAATGCAGATGAAGCTTCGTCCATAATTCCAAGGGAGGATGTGGAGGAAGCTATGATGCCAGTGCAAGGTCCTGCTTGTAATGCTACCAACCAATTGGTTGGTTGGCACACCTTCAGTTCCCTG
Organism: Lupinus angustifolius; assembly: GCF_001865875.1. NCBI lineage: Eukaryota > Viridiplantae > Streptophyta > Magnoliopsida > Fabales > Fabaceae > Lupinus > Lupinus angustifolius. The sequence continues at coordinate 2,353,000 of NC_032025.1, forward strand.
CGATATAAGGGAAGAAGGGCGGTTTACATTGATAACCAGGCACCTGTGCTGCCTAGAAAGCTTGAATGGTCTGGGTTTGTTTTAAATTCCAGGTTGCTTTGGAATGACGGTGATGATAAGCCAGAGTGGATTAAGGATCTTGATGCATTGGATGGGGAGATTGAGAGTCCACTTTCCTTGCAGAAAAGCACTTCTGTGGTAGAACCACTTGGGAATTGTGGACGAAAGGTTTTGTTATGGTGGCTGCGGATTGAAGCTCGCTCAGACGGTAAATTCCCTGCTCAGTAAGTCCTCTGCTCTTGATTTTAGAAAATTCATGCCAACACACTTGATTTGAATATCTGCAATAAGTTTGAAGCCAAAAACTACTGCCTGAAACTTAAATATGTTTGGTACCATGGCAAATCCAAAGAATTTTCAGTAATTACCATATCTGTGGTTGATGTGAACTTAAATTCATGTCATCTACAGGATTATTCTATTAGGGTTAGGAATAGCAGCTTACATGCATCTACCTTTGGGCATCATGTTATGTAGACTTGTGTTCTAGGATGAGGTCATAGTTTTCCAGCTTATGTAGTTGATAAGCCGAAACTGGCAGAGAAAGCAAACTGTTGCCAAATTCGGGCAGAATTGTTACAGACATCCTATATATTATTTGTATTTGTTAGCCATCCAGTTATACTATATCATGCTACTTTGAAAGTACTTTCACATGGTATTAACTGTAGTGAATGGATGGATTTGATGAATTTTGGATTAGATCTTAATAAAATTCATAAATTATATTCTGTTAAACCATTTAGGATCTGTTAATTGTCTGCCTGGTTAATAAATATATCAGGTAAAATGATTGAGTAGGGTCCATGGACTCCAGCATCAAATTGCAGAATTTGGATTCATCGAAATCCTTCAAAAAGTACATGGATTTATGTAATTTGTGACACGTCATTCAACAAATAGCACATGGATTTATGTATTCTAAAAAAACCTGTAGTATTATTTGCACAGTTTCTCTTCATATCCCTGACCACCATGATGCTATTTCATTCAGATGGATAATCGACCCTCCTTTGGACATCACGGTCCCATCAAAACGCCCTCCATGACCAGATGCTCCTCCAGAGCTCCCATCTAATGAAAAAGTGATAATTAGCACACAAGTGCAGACGAACAAGCATTCTATCAAGACTAAAACACCAAAATCAAGGCACACTGAAAGTAAGAGAAAACATGACATCAAAGTGATAGGTTTGCAAGTCTCTACCCATTTCGAAGAACACTGAAGGTATTAATAAGCACATCTGAGGAATTGACTGCCTCATTGATACGAGACTGCTGGCCTTCAGCGACAAGAATTTAGATTGACCAAAGTTTTGGTATACATACAATGACAAGGTAACTTTTATGGTGAGCCAGCATTTGCGCATTCGAGTTTGATTCCACCAATTTTGTTCAGTAGATTTTTTTCTCTTCTTTTTGTTGGAGGTGCTATATATTACATTAGCATGAAAGAGTGAGAGGTGATGTCAACTTAGTTCTGAAAGCAATTGCTGCTTTGCAGGAAAGCATTTATTCAATTTTCTTCAATGTTAATACATATTCTCAATAGGATTATACAGATGTCTTACTTTTTCACAGGCAGATTTAATTATTTGTAGATTTGTGTAGTAGTAGAGAGCAAATTTAGAGGTTCTTAATCCAACAAAACAATCATACATACCATACCCCTTTTATGGCATCCAGAAGAACTAATGTAAGGCTGAAATATTTTATCACCATACCCTAGTAATGTCTCCTCTTTGCCTATAGTTGGCATGCTAACAAAAAATTGTGATAGGCTTAGAACACGGCCATTGAAAAAATGGTAATTGATATTTACTTCCACAATGTTTTAGACACTAATGGAAGAAACCGGTAGAAGCCGCAATAAATAGAGTGATGAAGGGAAGGGTAATTCAATTCCTAGAGGAACATAAAAACAAAATAATTGTATGTGAAATGATTAAGAAATCAATGTTTTGCTGGTGAACATAATTTATGATAGAATATTGTAATATTTTTGAATCCTTGTAGATAAAATGATTAATGATTGGTTGGTGGATGTAGTAAGATTATATGTTTAATTCTATTTAAACATATTTTCAAAAACCCTCTTATTCTATTATTACTCCCCATTCCAATTCATCTTTTATCAGGTATACAAACATACCCATCGAATGTATTAATGCAACCTCACTTTCATGTGAATCTCCTCTAGAGGAACCTCATTCTATAGTTATGCATTTTTTTATGGCTAAGAGTGCTAACAAACAACCCTTTAAACTTTATGACTTCTGTAGATAACCTAGCTTCATCCTTAACTTCATCCCAATTAATTCTTTTAGTTTCACTATTAGTAAAATTGATTCATCCAAATTATTTTATAATGCCACCAAATCTTACAGTTCCTTTTTTAAAATTTACACCGTTATATTTCTTCACTGTTAATTAAAAAAATGACTAGCAATGTCTCAATACATGGTTTTCAAAATACAAGAATGACAAGTGATGTCTCAATGCATGCTTTTCAAAATACAAGAACTTGACCAGATCAAAGGAACACAGTTTTGAGAGCTGAAATTATTTGCTCACCTGAGTCCTAACATGGATAATCGTGCTCATATTTAAAATCAACTTTTAGCTGTAAAGAAATCACTTGGATCTCTCTCTGCTAGTTGCAGTTGAAACACAAGGTAGTGAGATACTCTCAGCTGTCAAAACTCAAAGATCACTTATTTTTTTATGTAAAAAATTTAAAGCTATACATGATTACACTTTTAGATCTGTCTCTGTCCCTTCTCACTCCAACACACACCATCAGAAACCATGTTTTATTCGTTTATGAAGTTATTCAAATTAATAATTAGGCCATGCTGCTGCAACTCTTGATTAACAAATCAAGACAATAATTTTTTATTTCTTCACGTCTGTCCCACTTTTGTGCCTGCCACAGTGCCCCACCTTATTTTCTTCATACAACTCAGTCACCTTAATGATATTAAAAACTGGGACCAGGACAAGGTCTACTTCACACTAATTTCTCATGCTTCCTCAAGCAGTAGTTCAATACAGTTGGCTGATAAATATGATTTACAAAGTTAGTTCTTAGGCTTTCTATGACAGATAGACCAAGAAAAGGTAATTAAAGCTTCTGTAACCAAATAGTAAAGTTGAACAAAAGCTTCTTATCATCGACAAGGAGAAAAGAGAAAATGTGTAATAAGTGACTATTAAGAATTCTCAATTTATAAATTATCAGCAAATGATAAAGATGCTGTACTGGTCTTGTGCATCAGTTACCTCATTTTCAGATTATTTTGAACATGTTCAAGCCACTTTTATGGAAATCCCTGATAGAATATGATATTTGAAGACTTATTTTCTAGATAATGTGACGTGCTACAAGTAGTTAGTGTATAAGAATAAAGCTTAAAAATTATATAATAAGCACACTTGAAAATTGTCCGAAAACTGCTGCTATTTGTTCAAAGGGATACCATACGAGCTGCACAATTTGATCAAATCAATAGCAGCTTCCAATTAATAAACATGTAGGATCTTTTAAGCCATTATGTTGGGGTGCACTGTTTTCATATTAAAATGACAGTTGACTTATTACCTATCACAAAGAATTCATTTCAATTTGTTTATAATTGGTCATTGGACATCACCTTTCAGAGCATTGTGAAAAACCAGAATAGCAGCCTCCTAAAACAATGGTAGCTGTATTCAACAAAGAGCTCTTGAGCTGGTACCTCATCACCCTTAAACTTAAAGAAACCTTAGAGTTGGGAATTCCATCATCTCCTAATTCAGGTATCCAATTAACTGAGTTTCCAGAGAAGCAGCTGCAGAAGCTTCCCCAAGAACCTTCATTGAAGATCACCATCAATGAAAACGGTGAAATTTTGCAAGATGAAGGCACCTCAACAGAGTCTGAATGGGTGATCTCCATCAAGGAAAAACTAGAGCAAGCTCGTGGAGACGACGTAACAAGTTCATGGGACAAGCTATCAATCTTCAAAATCCCTCACTACCTTAGAGACAGTTCTAGTGATGACAATGCTTATGTACCCCAGGTTGTGTCCTTAGGTCCATACCACCATGGCAAAAGGTTCCTTCGCCAAATGGACCGCCACAAATGGCGTTCTCTTACCCATGTCCTCAAGCGTACCAATCATCACATTGGGCTCTATCTGGATTCAATGAAAGAGGTTGAAGAAAAAGCACGTTCCTGTTATGAAGGAACAATCAGTTTAAGCTGCAATGAGTTTGTGGAAATGTTGGTCCTTGATGGTTGTTTTGTGCTGGAACTATTCAGAGGAGCTACAGAAGGGTTTGCACAACTTGGTTATTCAAGGAATGATCCTGTTTTCGCAATGCGTGGACTAATGCATTCCATTCAGAGAGATATGATCATGCTAGAGAACCAGCTTCCCTTGTTTGTACTTGATCGTCTTCTGGGAATTCAATTAGGTAACCCTCACAGGAAAGGACTTGTTGCAAATCTAGCACTCCGATTTTTTGATCCATTAATGCCAACAGATGAGCCATTAACAAAAAGTGACAGATACAAATTGGAATCATCACTTAGAAATAAAACCATCACCACTACCTTTGACCCTTTATCTGATCAAGGTGGCCTTCACTGCCTTGATGTGTTCAGGAGAAGTCTCTTACGCAGGGGGCCTCAACCAGAACCTAGAGTTTGGATCAAACGCTGGTCTCACACTCATAGAGTTGCGGACAAACGGCGTCAGCAACTGATACATTGTGTCACAGAGCTAAAGGAGGCTGGAATCAAATTCAAGAAAAGGAAGACTGATCGCTTCTGGAATATAACATTTAAGGATGGTGTTCTGAAAATGCCACGGCTCTTGATCCATGATGGTACAAAGTCTTTGTTCCTCAACCTCATTGCCTTTGAGCAGTGTCATTTGGATTGCAGCAATGACATTACATCCTATGTAATCTTCATGGACAATTTGATCAACTCACCAGCTGATGTCGGGTACCTTCATTACCATGGGATTATCGAGCACTGGCTCGGTAGCGATGCTGAAGTTGCTGACCTGTTTAACAAGTTATGCCAAGAGGTAGTGTTTGACATTAATGACAGTTACCTCTCCCCTTTGTCAGAGGCTGTCAACCGGTATTACAACCATAGATGGAATACCTGGTGTGCAAGCTTAAGACACAATTACTTCCATAATCCATGGGCCATTATCTCCTTCGTTGCTGCTGTTGTATTGTTGCTACTTACTTCTGCACAAACCTATTACAATGTATATGGATACTACAGACCTGCCCAGTAAGTACTGCACCCTTCTTATAATCACAAAAAAAGTATCGCCTTGTTTTCTTTAGTCTAAGAAATTGTTGTGTTTATATTGGCTTCAAGCCTAGAAAAAGGACTTGGATGGTTGAAGCTCATTATTTGATTTGTTTTGTTACAGAAGGTACTGGATACTGGCCATTACTGTAATAAAATGTTCAATTGTGATGCAAATGCTTACCAAACAATTATTACTTCAAAGAATAAATTGCAAAGAACAAAAGTTTTAACAATAAGAACGCAAGAGGTGATCACCTATTGTCTTTGTTAAACATCTAATTATAAATTTGTCCAATAAATAAAATATTAAACATTTTGAAAAATAAAAAGTATACCAAATGAAAACTCTTTTTTAAGGCTGAGGGACCCCCATAAAGAGTCCCCAAAGGAATAGGCGGTTGAATCTGTGGGGGATACCCTTTCCCAAGTACAAAACAAGAACAGTACTGTCCCTGATGAGCTAAAGTTCACAGGCAATAAATATGAATTCTATTTCCGACATAACAATAAGGAATCGAAGGCCATAAGTAAGCTACTTAACCATCTACTATTCAATATTTGTCTAGTGAGAAAATTTGGTCCTACATGAACTTTTATATTTTCTAAGAAAACAGCTTCGAGAGAAGTTGTCACATTTTAGGAGCAGCGGAGTAGGGCAAGCTACCACAATTAAATCATGAAATGACATATTTAGAGCTAGAGATTATCCATCATTAATGGAGAACCACAGTATTTGAACTCCAACTCCAGTAAGTTTTATTAGTCTTGCAAGTTTATTTGTGAGCAAAATCACAATAATGCTTGGAGAACCTGAGGGAGAAATGAGATTGTTTGGACAAATTTATAGAAAAAATGAGTTTCTGAGAAACACATGATCAAACAATAAATAAATACAATGGAAACAATAGAAAAGTATAACCCCATTGCAAATATTGAAGGGTTACACAGTAAAAACTATCGTTAATTAAGAACTCAGCAATTAAGAGTTTTGCACTTGCCACATGTATAGAAATAGAAATAAAGACAGGATTTTACAGTGGGTGACGTAAAGAAAGAGCCCTTCGAAATGCCAGCTTCCCAAAGTTAAATGTTTTACTAGAGTGTGTAGAAACGTCCAACACGTCCAAATCACATTTGGGAATTGAACATCCAGTCATCCACATCCACGCTAGACCTCATAGCAAACTTGTTCAGCCACCAAAATCCTCAGATTGCTCCAGCTGCTAAAGTAAACTGTAGATGATATCAAGCCACATGTGGGGTTGTGACTTAAATGAATCAAAAAGAGTTCAATTAGAAAAGTTTCAGTCCACTGGAAGGCTTGTGCTTTCTGCCGATGCTCTCTTTCCATTATACCGCTAAAAGAGGGACAAAACCAAAGCTTAAAATTAGCAACGAACACGTAATCCTGATGCTTACCAAAAAAGATGCAATCATGATAAAAACACCAGTTAATGAATTTAATAACCATAGAACATCTGACAACAGTTTTGATGAAGAAATAATTGAAGTTACCTGTTTCCCAAATGAGAACGGTACATATCTGTATTTGATCATGTGTGATATCTGTCTCCTCATAGTAAGGGTAAATAGGACTACCCAGTAGAAAAGGAGTACAGGCCAGAACACTGGTACATCAAATGCACTAAAGAAAGTCATCACAAATGCAATACAAAATGCTTTTGTGATAGAGTACCTGTCGACAAAGTAAAAATAAGCAGCTTTCGAAAGAGCAATCAAATTCATGCCAAAATGATTCCAAAGGCACTTTGCTATGCGACAAGGAACCTACTTCAACAACATAAAGCACAAAATCAAAGAGAACATCCAAATAGCACTTTTGATGCCCTGAAACGACACTAGTGAATTCACAACTTTCTATAATGAAGTACAGACTGTACAGTACAACATTGTCACACCCTCTGAACTTTCCAGTTTGTAATTGTCAAAGATAGGTATATAATGTAGAAGCTATTGTTTTTGCAGGAATTTTGAATATTTCATAATTCGCTACTATGGAAGATTCTTCTCAGGACAGAACTGAAAATTAAAAGTAGAATGAAGTCTATGAGCAATGTTTCAATGAATTTATCTTGACATCATAATCGATGGCACTCAATCTCTCATTTATTTTTTTAGTTTTTTTTTAATACTCACGTTTCAAGAAATACATCATAAAGCAAAGAGTCTATTTTGATCCTCAAGAAACAATTTCCTTGTTCCACATTTATTACTCTCATTTATTTCGAATTTTTTTTCAGTGTTAGGCTCCCAGAATCCTTAAATTACTCCAGACTCCGGCTAAACAGATACAAGCCAGAAGATTAATTCATTGCAACTATTTTCTACATTCATAGAACTCAAAACCAAGATCCGCCAAGGAGGAACCGAGCTCCTTGCAACTTGGACCAAGCATCCATATAGCCATCCTTCTACTTTCATATATGGCTCCATTCCTCCCATTTCTTACACAGTAGAAAAATAACATCGTTAACATACAATTAACAACAAATAGCCCAATTACATAACAATATCCAACTCTATAGCGCTCATGATCTTTTACAAAGGCTGATATCTCTCACCTAAGAAGCCAAATCTAACAGAATCACGATTCGAACACAGAAATATAAAATAACAACAACAAAAAACAGATAAGTTATGAAATGGAATTTAAAAGGGAAAAGAATGAACGAAAGATAACGGTACCAGAACTTGAACTCAGGGAGACGGCGAACGAAAGGACGGAACTCATCGGAACCTCTGGTTGGGAGTCCGGGACCATCATGAATCTCAGGATCCACCTGAGGAGAGAGGAATCCAATGAGGAGGTTAAGAATGTAAATTCCAAGACCATAGGATACAATGTAGAAGCCTTGAACGGTGTAGACACGGAGGACGTAGATGCACGCAACCGCGAAGCAACCGATCCAACGGTGGAGGACGTGCGGTGTGGATTTGTCAAGAAGGTGCTGATACTGCCGCGACACCGCGAATTTCCACCGCGAAATGGCGGCTTCCGAGGAATATGAAACGTCGTCGTTTGCTACTCTTGAATCCATTCCTCGGTTTGCAATTCAAATATTTGTGAATGTGATGGGACCAGAAATGGAAGTTGGAGATGATGATGATGATGGGTGACCAATCTTAACGCATCAACATCTCGCTTTCAGGTTCGGATCTCCAAACCCATTCGGGTTGGTTAATAAATTCTATTTTTGTTTCTAACCATTTTACATCTCGATCCATATTTCGTTTTTTGTTAGTCAGTGTACAAAAATTATGATTACTAGCGTGTTGATATACACTGTCGTCTGTCAACCCGTTTTCCTATCGTTTGTCGTTTGTAATGTATAGTTTGTATTTTATAAATTCAAATATAATTTTTGCGCTAAATTTACGGTTGAATTTATTCCATTGGTCTAATATTCAATTTTTTAAATACATTTTTAAAATAAGAAGATAATAAAGATAATATAAGAAAATAATATTATATGGTTTTTTTGTAGAAATAAAAAGATATTGAGGACAAAATAGAAAAAATACAAATTACACCATGATGGATGGTTATTTTGTATTTTCCTTTTATTAATAGTATAGATATATTTATATGTTGCTATTAATACCAAGAATATCTTGACTTAGTGGTATAAAACTTAACTAAATTATTGGGATAATCAAAAGATTAAAAATTCGATTTCTGAAACTTGTTGGAGGATAATACCCAAAAAAAAAAATATGTTACTGTAAAATTTTAATTGGTTCATTTATATTTTTCATATATCACTGATTTAAATTTGGTAGTTTTTTAAATATATGTACATAGTTAAAGTGTTTATGTTAAACATTATTGAGGGAAAACAAATTACTTTAACACACATAAGTGAAGAATAATTAATAATGAAGGGAATATAATAATAAACTCACTATTATGTTACATATAATGGAATATGTACTACCTGTATAAGATGGATTAGTTGTCACGCCAGTATGAGGAGTGCATGCAAAATAGTGCAGCACATGCTTCAGTTTTACTTTTTTCTTTTGCAGATGAAGATTTTGGAAGTGACTGTGAGGGGATGAGTGATTATGAATACTTTATGCTTTATTTCATTGTATTTTCCTCCTACTTCTTGTCAAATGAACTTTCCTGTAGTTTACTATGCATGCGGTGGTTGTGTATTTAAATTATATATTGGTTGAATACTTGTGTTCGAAGTTATTACATCGTATAAAACATCGACCCTATTTATTCTAGTAATTTAAATGTTGTATAGGACTATTTACATTGGAAAAACATTGGATAAATGCTATGTTGAAAGTTATTACCTCTCGATTTTGCAAAGAAACTACTTCCTTTCCATAAATAGTTTTGAATAGATAATTCGGCTGCATGTGAAGTTACATTTCAAATAATAGAATAGACCAGTACCAAATAACAGAATCTTAATTGAAAGAAAAGAAAAATTGCAGTGATGACCAATGAATGTTAAAGAGGTGACATTAATTGCTGCACTAACATCATGATTGTATATAATTATGCTAAAACTATGTGTTTCTCTAAGTGCTTGAACTCATTGATCAAACAATCCAATGCCATTCAAAGACAATGGCTACCTCGTCATCCTTTTTCTTTTTTTCTGGGGTACCCTTTTATTATGCACCTTGTATATTCCAAAATCCTTTTGTTTCTGCAATGTTTCAATCAACATGTCCTTTTCCTTCAATTGTTGTCTCAATGCTTCAATCTCATTCTTCAGAGCATCAATGTCACACTCATTTGACTCAGGCTCCACCTTTGCTTTCTTGGAAACATCAAATGCATCATCATCCACTTGTAAAGCTCTCTTACAAGGAATCTGGTCATGGTTGTCATCAGGTGCCATTTTCCGAACGTATAGGCTGGCTGTCTTATCTGCCCTGAGCTTAAACTTTACGAGTTTCTGCGGGCGGTTTGCAGTATCCTAATACAAAAGTTAAAGTCATCACTTAATGGAATAAATCATATGGGGAAGGCAACTTTCTCAAAAGCGCATAAATATGCTTTAATTGTATGCAAACACAATTAATGGAAGATGAATATCTTTTTGTTTAATGAACATTATAGTATATTTCATCAGGACTTCTATGTATCTTTGTAGAAAAATGAAAATAAAAAATATATCAACTTGTATATAGAGACCTTCTCTGGGTTGCCTTGGACATTTTCATATGCTTGAAGCGCCTCTTGTGGGTTCTTAAAAATTGCAAAGGCAGAATACTTCTCTCCTCGACCTTTCTTAGAAATCTGCAGCAAAAATGTACGAGAACACAAGGGGGAAATAGTAAAAATTAGCAGTTGAACAGTTCCGTTAGCAAATGGCAATAAATTGATGTGGGGAAGTTCTTTAATCAGTTTTGTTAACAGCAATACCTAGTCAAATTTCGTCATGCATAAAAGTAATGGAGCAGACAAAGACCAGGTCATAAAAGAACCCAATATGTAGCCAGTTAAGTACATGGGGTAGTGATTACGAACTAATCATTTTATTCATCAAAATGGTGAGACACTGTACGGACTTACTCTACCTTCAGTTCTATTGTGAAGTCTCCAGGAAGGACATTATGTAGTTCTTCACTGTTCACACTGGTTGGTATCCCGTGAAGAAGAAGCTTTGCCATCTCACTTTCAGGAATCTAAAATGAAATAAAAATAATGATATTAACTGCAAAACGGTAACGACCATGACTTCAATGTAATACTGGTCATATAACTAGTCTTACAGGCTCTTCAATCAAATGAATTGCTCTATCAACACCATGCTCGATCTTGGCAAGAACAAGTTTCATTGCTGCACGCGCATCATCTACACAACTATGTGTAGCACCCTTTTCCCGAACATCATAGCCTAACACAGCCTGTCACAACAACAAATGATAAACTATTAATCTCATATCAAATTTGTGGGGGTTTTTTAATTTAAAAAATATTTGCTGGCAATTTTATTCATGCCATTCTCATGATGCAATGTCTTAAATATCACACAGCATAGACAAACATGAAGAAAAGACTTGACGACCACGGGTATGCGTGTACCAAGGGGATTCCTCACAAAATGAAGTGACTATCTACCAGTATCTGGTCATAATAATGCTTCAAATATTATATATGTCATGCAACACAGAACCTTTTAAATCATAGAAGCTAAATAGTTGTATACTTGCCTTGCATAAGCTACTCAGAGAAGGCCTCTTGTGAATAGGTCCGTCCAAACTTTGGAAGATATATGAAGTGTCAATCACTTTAACATGATATAGCTTCAGCACTGCGAATTAGTAAATATGATAGAAATGTCAAAAATATAATTTAGCAGAAATACAGAAGTAATCCCCTTAATATAATCAAACAGTAAGGTTCATGGACACACACAGCCAAACTAAACTAAAATGTTACCCACCATGTAGGTCATTATATAAACTGTGTCCCACTAATATGGTTCCATCTGATAACAGCTTCTTCATGGACTCCTATGAAAGGGCAACACGTATCTTCATTAGGCACTTGAAGGTAAGATACTGAAAAACTAGGAAGTGAACCATATAATACCTGTATATCTGCCAACGTGCAAGTTACTCCATCTAGATCTTTAGAAGAGACACCGGTAATATCTGTTCTGTAGTCTGCAATTGCTTTGTTGGGTTTTACACGTTCATGCAGTTTGACCTGAAAAGTTCTGATGTTATCTACCTATACCTGAGAAAGGAGAGGCTAATTTATTTGGAGCCTAGAACAAAGCATAAGGTACCTCTAAATTGCGGTCAACTATACAGACTTCTACTAATGCTTCAGTCCCATCTTCACAGCTAACCATTTCACAATCAATAGATACCATTGAAGTATATCTGATCGCCTTGTTTATGTCTTCAAGGTTTATAACCTCCCACCCCTTCATTTCCACACCAAAAGGCAAGATAGATAAATGGAAAAGTAATTTCTTTGTTTAAATAAGAATTCACGGGGAAGATAAATATAGAAATAAACATAAGCAAAACAATTATAATAGACGAGAAAGATACTGAGGATTTAGAGTTAAATATAGTTACTACTTAATCAAGGACAATGACATAAAATCATTTCAGACACTAATCATATACCAAATTCAGAAATCAGAAACAGCATCAAAACGTTTTCTAGAAGATTGGAGGCCAGGTCTTCACAATTTCTTCTAAAGACAGGAAGGTGTGTGTATATTGGCATCCATCTAAATGGTGTGCAATGAAGGGTTTATGGTATTTTATTGCAGGTTTATAATGATTCTTGAAATCAAAGGCAAACAATCACTCAACATATCAACAAAAAAAATTAAAATATTGAAATGTCTGTGTGCATATGGAAACAGAGAAATTCAAGTAATAAAACTACGAACAGTAAAATATCAAACATTGACATGACTCATGAGCCAATTTTCCTTAGCATTTTGTTACATCAAAATGTTTTCCTTAACCTAAAATTTCTCCTGGAACTTTGAAGAGATCTTCAACTAGACCTTAATAGAAAGACAGCACATATATATGCATTTCAAATGGTTTCATGTTTAAGCAATGGAAACTTAAATAACAGCATGTTTAGCATTTGAATGATTGAATAAAAAGGTGAGCATGAAAGGTCACGACAAACCTCATTAAGTGACTTAAATGAATAATCGAATGTATATGATGGATTCTGGAGAGTTTCTTGGACTAGCCTCTGTGCTGCCAATGCAAGAAGGTTACAATATAGTAGAATCATCAACAAATAATGATGCCATCAATGAAATACACCAAAAAACTGAAATCAATCATATTAACCACAGAAAATCTAAATGCATTTGCACAAATTTCAAAAAAGTATGACACATCAAAATTGACAAGCATGTAGTTCCAGCATTAATGATGAAAACATAATATTAAGAAAATGGAGAATAAGGAACTAAATAGCTTTTTAAGAGAACAAAGGTATACCAGAAGACACCTTCACTGAACCTTACAGAATTTGCATTATCTGCTACAATTTGCTTATAAGTTACATATATTACTTATAAGCCAACTTTAAAAATATATGATGATTTAGATGATGGAACTCATGAAAGCAATAATTCATAAAAAGCAGTTTTAAATCAAAGCATAAGGTACTCATCAATGGATATTAGAGCAAGGACTGCTTGCATGCAATACGAAAACATCATTGAATAGCTCGACGAAAATTATAAATTGGTTGGCACAAAAAATATAAACACGTATGAGAATTGAGGGAAGGAAATCAAAACATCAACAGATTTAAAAAAAACAGAGACTGAAAGTGTTCAGCACTATATCAGGCATAACTCATACATTAAAGTTTAAAACTTTAAACCATTCTAGCATATCAAGTACTATAATGTTAGTAGTATGTATTAATAAAATCTGGAACAATCATCCTAATTTCTAACATAAAAATGACTCTGGTTTCTGAATACTGAAAACATACCTGCTCAGGAGAATCATAAGACTTATCTTTCAATTGCTCCAGTACCTCTCTATTTGAATGTTGTTGCATGACATTGAACAAAAACTGAACAAATGGGTGAAATGGTAAAAGTCAAATGGGTGAACATAAAAAATAGTCAAAAAGTAATTTTGTTACCTTCAAATGATCTTCCTCATGAAAAGTCTTGAGAAATGAAGCCAAAACCTCATGAGACCTCTTTGAAGGATCACTCAAATTGGAACCAAATTTTCTATCTTGATTGTCCAAAAATTCTTTCCAATCTCCTAGCTTTCCCTTTAGGCCTCTTTTCTGTACCAATCTAACAATATCAATTAGCACCTACAACAATGAAAACAGTAGTTAGAGACATTGAAATTTTGAGATTGAATAGTTTTGAAAGGATTTGATAATAGAAATGAAGCAACGACGATGAAGCATACCTTTTTCTTAGTAGTGTCAATCATTTCCTCCATCGTTTCTTCTGTTCTAACAAAACACGGAGAGAAAAAACACAAGTGCTGCGTATCTAGGTTTTCAAGTACTGTTTGCTAGTGTTTCTGGTTTTTGTTTAATAGTAGTTTTATACCTGTCTTATGGAAAACAAATAATAATTATAGTATTTAATATAGGTTAAATTATTCTTTCTTTTGTGTTGAAAGGGTTAAATATTCTATTAATCCTCACAATTTTGCTAAAAATTTAAATAGATCTATGTGTATGAAAGTCTTAATTAGGATCTAATACTTAAAATTATTGAATAGGCTATCATTTGTACAAGTTTTTGGACTTTATTAGGACTATTCTATAATTATGTAGATTTAATTAAGAACTTATTTATAGATACAAAATTACTCAAAAAATATTACAAAGTATAAAACTTAATTGAAAATTTTAAATTAAAATATATGTTGTCTTAAAAATAAATAAAATTAAAATGGTCAAATACTAGTTTGTCAAAAAATAACTATTTCAATTTGGCACTATATAATTGGAGTTTTATCCCAAAAAATTAATTCTACTCACAAATATCAGTTTAATCAACATGTAGTGGTTAAGGATTTGATTTGATTTCTATTATATGCATATAAAAGACCTAGAAAAATGTAGAATTTAAAAGTACTCTCAATTTACCTCTTACTCATATACCTTATCATATCAGCAATGGAAGAAGGTGCACCAAACCGATGTCGTTTTGGAGGGTAAACTTGCATAAAATAACAACATTTTGACCAAAGTAATGGTCATATACGATGTTCACTGACGGTGTCAACAAATTGACTAACAAAATAACATTGTGTAAGTGTAAGCATAGTTGATAAGTGATGAAATAAGAAAAGATAAATTGTGGGGTCAAATTGAGAAAATAAATTAAGTTATCCATCAAAACTTCTTATACCAATATTTTAACATAAAAATATAAATGTATTGATTGTGTAATAGTTTTTATATTATCCACCATTTATATTTAAATAATAAATACTAAATGATATAATTATATAAATTTTTAAACTACCAATGCATAGATATTATCTTTATATTTAAACTTATTCACCAATATTTAATGGTATTGTTGGACACATTACACCAAAGATATTATGTGGATTGACTACTTTTCTGTTCTAAGAAAAACATGCTATATATATAAGAAAAGAATCTGTATTGAAGAGGTAAATTATTATTTTACATTTGCACTCTCAAATAAAAATATCATCTCATTATATTTCAAATATAAAAGTGTAAAATAGTGTTTTTTTGATGTATTTATATTTTCATTAGTAGATAGGATAATAACTCGGATATATAATCTATTTTTCCACTCAAACGGATGTGCATTTAAAGCCTTTTAAAATAAGAACTACATTAATTATGAAACATGGAAAGCCAACAAGATTATGCACTGATACTATAGATTGTCAAGATTATAGAATCAAAAGAAAGAAAGAAGGAAATGAACAACGAAAAATTCCTTACTCAAATACAGATATATAATTTGTTGCAAATTGCAAATGGTTTCAATTTGCAAGCTATAAAAATGCTGGAAAAAGGTGCACAGATGAAGTACACACCAAAATACTGGATTCTAAAATGACACAACTATAAGTTTTATAAAGTAGATCCTTAATTATGACTACATATTTCAGGGTTGACATATACCATATACCATGTTCGAAACATAATAGTCTTTCTAAAACAACTCAATATCATTACAGCAATCCGTGCCATAAATCAGTAATGATTGTGACCAAAAATAGTTTTCAAATTGACAATTGCATTGACAACAAAAGCTACTAGCTCCCTCTTTAGCAAGTCATAAGAGGTGACTCGCTGCAATGAACATCTGAAACATCAGCAAGCCTTTGTCTAGGAGACAAATTTGTGGTGCCAGCAGCATCAAAGGCAAGATTGGCAATGATCTTTCTCTTCCGAGTTTCTGAACAGCTTTTCTCCTCTGAAGCCTCAGCAATGGGGCTCAATTGTTCAGCCTCCTTCTGTCCACCAGAAATCATAGCTTGAGCTTCAGCCACAGCTGTTCCATCATCATCAGTAGCATATAGTATCTTCTGAATTGCTGCTACAACCTGAATCATGAATGACAATAACCAACCAATCATTACCAATCCTCATTTACATTAGACAAAGCGACAAGTTTAAGAGTACAATACCGATGACTGTTCTATCTCAGGAATCTGGCAAAGTATCTCAATATCTCTAAGTTTTGCGAAGTAGAAATCTCGTTCCTTCTCAAGGCTATCAACTGATAACTTCAACCCAGTTATCTGCATTGATCTCGGTGTAAGATAATTGTACAGATATACTAACACTTTTCACTGGATAGTTGATAATTTTGAAGGTAAAAGTACCTGTTCATCATATGCAGGGCCTCCAGCAGAAGAAGGCCTTGTGCTAGTAACCTTGGGTGCTTGATTTCTAGCGTTGGCAGCAGAAGATCCATCATTCCTTCGAGCATTATGGGAAGAGTGAGGTCTGGATGTTGTAGAAGCCTTGGTTGAGGCTTGGGACTGTGCAGATTTCTTGGTAGTTTCTCTTCCTCCCTTGCATACTTCTCTCCTTTCCACAGGATTGTAACTAAAACCAAAATCACATTATAATTTTCCAAACATTCAGCACCAAATGATTTAAACCATTGAACCTAAATCATCTTCCCATTAATTGTTATGGTGACCAAAATTAAATTAGTATATTAACTAACTAGCTAGTTAGATAACTCTGATGCAATTAGTTGAGTTGATAATTTTCAGTAATTCGTAGTTATTTACAATTCACTTACACGGTGACTTATAAGTATCAAAATCAGTATCAGTGAGAAATACTTATTTATCATCATTCCAGATTACTGAGTTCAAATCATTATTTCAAAACACGGCCTAAACTAGCATAGTTAATAGCGGTGAATTGAAAGGTTATTAGACTATCCTGAAAATTCAATACATTTGAGTTCTAATACTGTTAAAGATTTGAATCATTATAGCATCAGCAACAATATAAAAACTAAAGAAAGGGATTAAATTACTTGTGGTGAAGTCCAGAGTTGACAGAATCGCAATATCTTTTCATCCATTGCATGAACTCCAGGTTATCCAATGGTCGTCCCTTCACTAACTTGCTCACTTCGATGTGCTGTGAAAATTCACAAACACGGTTTTCAAATAAGTAAATATAAAACACGGAACTGAAATTAAAATTTATATAAAAATGGAGAAGAAACAGGGAAATAGGGCTTTACCTTGGTGATTTTGAGTTTGTTAAAGACATCCTGAAGAACCTTGTAATTCTGAATCATATCATATTCGTTCTTAGCATCGAAATTGACCTTGTGCATAGGCACCGTCCCTGGATGAACCGCATCTAGAAGCTGGCAATGAACCGCACCAGAACAAGCCTGAAAGTTCGAAATCAACGACGATCCAAGTTAATTAAAACAAACTTGTGCTAATATTTTAAAACAGAGAAATATGATCGGAAATTAGAAAAAGATAAGGTACGATACGATACATCTTCAACTTTGGAGAGATTGAGTTGAAGTGTAGAATTGATCCAAGCGAGAATCTCAGATCTTCCAACGAAGTAAGCCGAATCCATGATCCCAATGTTGGTTGCCATTGTTGTTATGGTTTTCTTCTATCTCTGTATTCTGCTATCGCTATCTACTAACGGCTCCTTGGAATATAAGAAGACAGTTCAAAATTATATATATATATATAGAAAGAGAGGGAGCGATTAATTCGAAAATCGGTGACTGGTGCACATTGTCTTAATGTGGAATCATCGCAACGTTTAGAAAATCCAATCCAAATAATACAAAAGTCAGGCCCGAGGCCCATACTAATGGTAATGCAACCAGAATCGAGAGAAACTTAAGAATAGAGATCAGTTGTCTTTAAATTGTATCATTAACTTTTTTTTATTCAATCAGATTTTGACACATAATAAAAAATATATATAATTTAAATTTTGGTTCTCATTGCTTAATTTTTCTTTAATAATTATTAAGATTTAATTAGATGTAGTACGATTGGGGACAATTGATCAATTGGAGTTAGATTTCTACTTATGAACTTCATTCCTTTTAAATGAAAAAAAAAATACTCTTATCCAAATTCTCAATTATCCAATTTTCTTTGAACCCATATTTTTATTTTTTCATTTTTTTTTTCACTTGAAAAACCTGGACTTGTCAAACTCATATCTTATAAAAGATAATATATCAAGGAATTTACATCAGTTTAAAACAAAAAAGTAACTTGTCTTACAACAATTCATGATATTGCTCACGTGTGTGTGAATAAGATCACACATGTGTTATTCTGGCCCAAAAAATACATATGTGACCTTAGTGACTAAGGTTAAGTATGTGTTTTTTATTGAGGAAAAACACATGTGATTTTGCGCATGTGCACATGCACAACATATGTAATTAAAAAAACTAAAGGCAGCATGGAATAACATGTATAAGGTTTAATGGGTTTAGGTTTGAGTGGAGTGTGAAAAGAAGAAGAATAAGTTGAGAAATGAAGAAAAGGGGAACTTTGGAGGGTAATAAATAGTGAGAATGGTATTTTGGTATTTTCACATAAAATTTGAGGTTTAAAACGACTATGAAGAAATTGCTTGAGCTTTATGTATAAAAAATTACTTAGGCTTCATCTTATGACTAGAATATTCATATTTATGGCAAAATAAAATTCACACCCCATCATTAAAATTCACACTTTACTTTAATTGAAGCTCCGGAAAAGACCACATTCTACTTGATTCATATAAAACTCATTTTTGTGTTAAAATGAAAAAGCTTTTGATCAATATTTATAATGTAGCGCCCAAACTAACGTGAGACAGATATTTTCGACACACGGGCACGGGTGAAATGTTTTACACCATAAATTCGTGACTGAGATTATTTGTCATGACTAATGTATTATTCTTTGTATTTGATCAATCACATATAGTTATATAAATAAAAAAATTAAAAATAATTATTATTATTTTCATTATTTGAAACATGTAATCCTTTTCTATGAAATTATTACTATGCTATGGGATTCACCAATGTAAAATAAATAAAAAAGAATTCAAATTAAACAGATGTACCTATAACCCTGAAAGGAAAGTTTGTTTTGATATATACCGCAAAATGAATGTTATTGTACACCAGCTGTCTTGACAAATTAAGCTGGACATAGATTTTCTAAGAGACAGAATCTCGTTACAATTACTCGTCAACTTGTTTTTATATATGTATGATTGCTTTCCTTTATAGGTTGTGAGCATTATGGATATTATTAGTCAACATTAGTCATGTATACACATTATTTAAGTCTTTATTTTACAGAGGTGATATGTTAGTTAGGAATATGTCACTTGATGTGTTATTACTAGTTTTAATGACACTTTATTTTGTTATATTATCTACAAGTTTGGACTTGGTAATTGGGACTACAAACAAAAGAGCACAAGGAAAACGCTTCCAGTTGGCCTCTATAAGACGTTCGAAATACCATGGCTAGGCGAATTTAATATACAAAAAGAACTGAAAGAAACAATAGAAGCTAAATAGCAGTTACTAGCAAGTCATTATAAAGAATAAAAAAAACATAACGAGGGATAGAGATCAAATATTCTAAGGCTTTGTATCGAACCAATTAGATATTGTCATGTAAATAAAATAAAAAATATAACAAAAAGTAATATTCAGGTTAGCTCGATACAAGAAATGAGATACTCTTAGTAACATATAATCTTTATTCTCTTTTGACTTAGTCTTACCGTACAATGGAAAGATAGACACAAACCCACTGAATTTAAAGCCTTAGTATTTTGATAGGCTTAAGTGTGTTCGGCAACCCTAGCATATAATTTACTTTGTATATTATAGTTCGAATTATTTAGTGGATTATTTTGTATACCTGTTTGGTGGGGATAATAGAAGATTGTCGCTTTTGAATCAGGAAACTGTATTTTCAAAAGCCACTGTTGGAAATTGTTAGCAATTGCTTTCAAAATTTTCCCTTTAGTTTTCCATGAAAAGCCGAAAGTTTATTTTTCTTTATTCACAACGCCATGCATGTCCCACGTGACCAAACCTACCGTCCAACATGAGTGGGCGTTGAAAATTGAAGCCATTACCCTTCTTTAATTGGTTGACATATCTCATTTTATTTTGTTTTGTTTATTTGATTGCTAAGAGAGTTCCTCTAAGGACACCAAAATCAATTTGGGTACATCTTGATGTTCTAGGTTTCACCTGGTTTAGGTTGAATAAGGATCATGTGTTCTAAAATTATTGTGTCCTCATGTCTCTAAATAAATTAGTTTTCTTCTAGTAATATAAAAATATTATTTTATGTTTTTAAAAATTTCTTTTTAATTATGTGAAATTTTTTTATTGGATGGGGAGAGGAAATTGTGGCAGGAATGAGTAATAATCTTCCTGAAACTTGTTGGGTCGGCTGGAAAATATATATTGGTTGTGGGGCACATACAAAAATACTTCAACGTCCAACTTATTACATGCATAAAATGACCAGCGATTGTTTTAGGATAGAACTATAGCTTAAAAAAGTGAGAGGTCATTCCTATTTATAATTAAGAAGATAAATCACTTGGGGTGTATAGTATACTATATAACTTTGATTAAAGCACAAAAGATAAGTTAAAATTTATAAAATAAATGATTGTGATGAGTTAATTGAATGTGTTCTTTAGTATTGAAGTAGACCAACAGGATGGGTAGATTTAGAACAAGAGATTTTCCGAATATCACGTGAGTATGCCTTATAGCGCTAGAGTTATACCTAAAAAGTTATATGATTATAGAGATTAGAATGCAAGAGTATTGAGTTATCTTCCTTATGGGTGGTGTCCTTTATTTATAGTGAAAATGGCATGAAATATTCTCCTGTGAATATTGTTAACATGACTGAACATCTTCTCTTATCTCGTTTATTTCAGACAATCAGAAATTACTTTATCCGGTGACTCACATATTTGTACTTTATTTTAGATAATAACTCATGTCTATCCATGATGGATTATTCATCCTTATCCTTGATTCATTGTCCTTCCGTATACTATTACAAAGAGACAATAACTCCCAACTCCAATACTTAGCAAAAGTATACAAATATATGTCTTTTTCTCTTATTATTTCAACTAAATATGTGAATTGTGAAGTGATGCTAAAAAACAGAAAAGTCTAGTCAGGTCAAGTTTTACGTTAAGGGGGGAATAACCTGCCTTATGAATCTAATGCCAGATTATAGCCTATTCACTTGTCATACGTCTTCTTTCGGTGTAATCACCTTTTTTATAAGCATGGTTTCAACTTTTTAAAAGCTTCATTTTATTCATTGTACTACGTAAATTTGAATCAAGAATATAAAAAAAATATTAAGGAGAGTGGGGTCACCTAACCCGAAGGATCTCCTATTCCATATTTCAAACCAATCAAAAAATGATTTTTTATTATATTTCATTTTTAGAATTTTTTTTATTCATATGACAAAATATGATAGTTTAAAATAAGAAATGAGACACGATTAGAGACATTACTCGTGATTATTGTCAGATTGGGGACATGTGGTCATTGTGTGAGAGCCTAGGATCATTCCTAGTGACTGCGTGAGCCAATAAATTATTCACCTTTCGTACCTTCTCGTCCGATTTCAGATACTTTGTTATGACGTAAATACTTCAGAAAAGATGGAATAAGCTGATATAAACATCACCACTACAGGAGCACTTTCGCAATTTTAGAAGGAGAGTCTTTTTTTTTTGCACCTTTAGGGGCGGAAGTGGTTTGCCTTTGCGCAAAGCTCAAGCACTTAGGTACCAGCAATCATAACCAAAATATCAAATATTTGATTCTTGATAGTGACATTAGTTGAGAGGATAGTCATGTGGTTGAAAGGATTAGTTTCATAACCAAAAAGGTAAAATATACATTTGGTAGTTCAAAAAAACTGTTCAATGACTTAAACAATTCTAGTCCATAAGAGTCACTTCATACTAAAAGTAATAAAATTAATTTTTTTTAGAATCTATGATTGTTTTTTCCAATAAGTATTACTTATGATAATCAAAATCATGATTTTTAAATTTTCTTGGAATCTGATGAAAACTTCGAATAAATGTTTTATTGTCCATCTCAAAGAATTAATGATTAGTATTTAGTTAATGTCCATTTTAGCAGCAACAAAATTTAATAAAGTAAGACAAAATAAAATTAGGTGGTTGAAATGCTATTTATCTTCACATTATTATATAAATATATGACAATAATGTAAGAGTTTTATATATTATTATTGTATTATTTTTCATTCATATTTAATTATTATTTATTCTTCAAAAAAATAATGCAAATAAATGAAAGATAATGTGTAAACTATGTATAAAAAATTTATATTAATACATAATGTTATAGTTTAATAGTTTAATAATAATACATTTTCATTATTTTTTTCTATATACAACAAAAAAAATAACATATGTCACTTATAATTTGATTATTAACAAAGACACCTGTTATTTTTGTGAGGGGTAAGGAACTTGTAGGAAAATATATCTAGAAAGAGTATTAAAAATTGTAATAAAAGAGCATGTACTGTTAATTACAGCTGTCCCAACCCAACGGTTTCAAAATTTTCAATGATGCCAAAGTACTAGTCTCCGTATCTCTTTTCCTGTTTTGGGTGAAGAATGACCAATCAAGTAAGAGATATATTTGGCATTCTCATACTATTGATTAACCATCTTCAGTTTTAAAGTAAGAATCATTTCTATTACTAAAGAGGCAAATGTTATACAATAATATATAAAAGATAACATGTAATAACAGTTTTGTCCTTTTGTTTATCATAAAATTACATTTTTATCATTAAAAATATGAGTAAAAAAATCACTTATCTTTAGTATGCTCACTTGTTCTCAGTTTTGATGCGCTGAATACAGCTGCAAAGCAAAATCCATGTCCAAAATAATGGTTACTGACTTACTTTGATCACAGTCATACTCATACACCCCCATTATTTTAGCTGTCCATCACTGATTTATTTACCGTACCCTCTTTTTATCCTTTGGAATATTTCAGAAAGAGATGTTGCTTTAGTCACAATCAACAATTGATTTAGCATAACCTTTTTATGTTATTGTTTCTGCTAATGTATCATGTATTATCCTACGGTGATTAGTGATAGACAAACTCCTACTTCCGGTGAATTTAAATTGCAATTTTTATGAATTGAGAATTGTATTTATGTCAGGATATCTACTGCTTGTTAATCTAGTATCACGAACGTTAGTCAATTTTAGATGAGGCTTATCGTCTATAATTAACAAAAGTTATATCTAAAAAAAGTTACTCATGTTCGGGTCTTTTTATCTAGAGTCTCTTTGAAGTTTTTGTTATTTGTATGTTATTTTTTAAAGATTGGGATAAAATATCCGTATTTATTCAAATAATTTGAGTAGTAAAGAAAAACTAATTTAGTTTCATAAATTAATGACAATGGTAGCAATAATCCTCGGTGGCTTTCAAATTTTACATATTTAATTCAACGGATCAAGTAAAAGAGAGGTGATAGTGTTGTGAACATATCAGCTCTTATATCTGCGCCCTTGTGTGATCCTCTACTGATGGTGAGTGTTTGGGGTGAGTAAATCTCACTCTACTTTTGCTTATCTCATTCGGTTTAGTCGTGATCAAATTCAAATGTGATTGGGTTTCGATGGGTCTATTAGTAAGTATAGATTTAAAAATTAAATATATAACATTTATGATTAAGTAAGAGATAAATATGAACCGACTAGTCACATAATCATTATCTGATTCGATTTATGAATATGTTTGTATGTGTTTATTCTATAGTTTAAAAAGCAATAACATTTCTTTGGTAAAAAAACATTATTGTTTCTCCAATTTTCATTATTTATAGATGATTAACAATTGTGTGTAAAACCTAAAAACAGTGTAAAGATTTATACACAATCGATGTATCATTCACCATTTATTTGTATTACGTTTATTCAATAATTAATGACGATTGAAAATGAATGGTGAATGATACAATAACAGTCTAAAAATTCATACACTATCAGTAAATACATATTTTTCTCTTCACAATATATATTATTTTATTGTAAAATTATGTATACATAATAATAAATTACTGTGGATAAAGATAAGAGACAAGACATAGTCATATTTGAAATTTAATTTTTAAGGAGTAATAATATTATTTGTCCTATCCAAGAGCATTATTCTACGTAGCATTAATAGGGCAGAGGATGTAAAATGGTGTTGAACAAAAACATTTTTTCAGTATTGTGTTTTAATGTCATTAAGTTACGAATTTCTTATAATATTTTATGTTTAATTCTATAAAATTGATTGATAATAAACTCATTTTTTTTTAAATTAATTAATTTATAATTTTATTTCAAATGTACAATACATTAAATATGAATCAAATTGATAATTTTCATATAATAATCTGCTCATCGTTTCACTTTTATTTAAACGTTAAAAAGATTATATTCTATATACATGCTTTTTATAATACATTTGATTTTTCTTTCCTTTAGGCTTTAATTATTCTATATGTATCAATAAAATAAGAAAGCTATTCAAGACATATCATGGTTGAGTGAGCTTAACTAGATTTGGCCATGTGTCCAACAAGGAAGAACTAACCAATATGAGAATGGATCATAGTAAGATAATAACCAACCACTCCAAATTAAATAAAGGTAAAATTTACTAGATAAGATCCAAACAATAGCACGGGAGATCATACCCCTTTGTCGTCTGATTGTCGCATTCACTTACATAGGACTAACACATCGTCTGAATCGCACCAACCTCCGAGTAGCACTAACCTCTATCATAATTACGTACATGTCGCATGCGCCATGTGCCACTTTTTGTCGTGCGACAAGAGCATATAATATACAATTATGAGAGTTATGACATGTTATATGACTAATCATCCATAGAATAGAGACATGCAAGAGCTATCCAACACAAATACAATAATCATTGCTTGTCTTAGACATGTTCGACATGACAAGATGTTCAACCATACCAGTACTATCTACTAGATAATATTCTGTCATTTAATAGAGGAAAGAATAAGGATTTGTTATCCCAAAAGCATGTCCCAAACTCTGTCTCAGACCGATCATTTTATGTCACATCAATTTAAAAATTAAATATTTATAATTTTATCAATTTTCTTTCATTGTGATTGATTATGGACGTGGTTGAGGACTGAGTTGGGGACAACAGATCCTCGTCCATATGGGAAACCCCATCATCCATCATAAGGAAGTAACACTTATACATTGCCGAATTTCTCTCCAGACCCACAACCTCCAGGCCCAAAGAATAAAAGCAATACCATGCATTTCACGTGCTAAGATGTTACCACATCCATTACTTTAACCGTTTCTTAGCAAAACGGAGACATCATTTAGCAACGAAAATCCAAAAAAATAATTGTTGGGGTTAGAGACTGCACAGTGAGGGGGAAAACAAAGTTAAAAGAATAGCTTCATGCGGTGGGTGGTATATGTACGATGTACGTGTAACTGAAATATGGACACGGATCTGATTCATAACAAACAATATCTTTGCTTTCCGATTTGAATACCCCTCATAGCATATTCTCTCTCCTTTTCCCAATAACTTTCTTTAATCCATAGGTAATCCTTCCACGTTATAATTTTTTTTAAATAGTTCGTAAATTTTAAAATCTCTTATGTCTGACAAATACGTGGACTTCATAATTATCTAGCTTATAAAATAAAAGCAATTCTAGAAATGAAACTATAAAAGTGTTGGTGGAAGGTAAGAGGAAAGTGTAATGAGAATGTGAGAGAGCGGTTCCGTACAGGTTAATTTGAAAGAGAGAGGGTGGAAGTGACAGGCACGTGGCGGTGGAAGTAGAGAAATAGGGCGTTATAGGGTTGATGGTGGTGGGGGTTGTAGGTATTGAATACAGGCTGGAGTGATGATAGAAAAGCAGTAATGATTCGCTCTCTGATTCGGCGACCAATATTGTCGTTTAGTGTTAAGTTCAGGCTAATAGGTGGGTCCCACACTCCAATTTTATTCATAAGAAAAGGACGAAAGTTGAAAATCCCACACGAAATGCTCTACAGCCTGGACTCCTCAGTCAAACTCAAACCAAAGCACAAGGAACCTCGCCCAACTCATCCATTATCTTATTTGCTTTTCCCATTTTTATTTAAAGAGAAAAAACATCTTTGCATGTAATAGTTTTTTAAATAAATATTATTTGATATTACACTATTATTTAAAATGATATTTTAACGTCAAAATTATGGTTCTCAGCTTCTTTGTCTACATTAACTTCCACAACTGTTTCATTCACGTAATTATCCCACGCTCCTCCAGCCCACTCAGTTGCATTATCTACCATGGCATCTTGACTTGTTTGTGTTGTTTTTAAACTTTTTATTGTTTTGTTTAATCAGTAATAATAAGGAGTATTTTGAAAATTTTGTGATTTATTACCTTTTTTAATTAATAGTAATAAAATAATTTAAACGGAAACACATAATAAGAAACATGATACATTTTCTTAAAAATTAATCTATAATATTCTTACATGTAGTAGGTTTTATAAATAAGTTTAAAATCTATGTGCCGATAGTGTAAAAAAATTTACATTATTAACACATCATTTATCAAATATTTATATTATTTTTCTTTAGGAGTCAATACTAGTTAACAAATTAATGGTGGATAATTTGTTAACCATGTAAAAATCTCGTACCCTACAAGTGTAATTAATATAATACTACTTTACTTATTCATGATTTTATTATAAAAACATGTTGTAGATAATACTGGTTTCATTCGTTGAGAATAATCAAACGTTTAAAAAGGTGCTTTTAGTTTGTGTTTATCGCCACTTGTGTAACACAACTCGTGTTTAAGAAAGGTACAAAAATTTAATTCTCATGAAAATAATAAAACAGTATATTAGCACTAACGAAATTTAAAAGTGTATAATGTTAAGAAAATAAATTATCCCATCTAATCTCTAAAATTATAACAGGTGTTTTACTTATTTATTTTCTATAAAAATATTTTTAAAATTAAACAACATAGTACTCATGTCATATTTTTACTAACGGAATGAGATAAGTTATCTCATAGTTTTTATTTTCTATACAAATTGGTTTTCCAAAGTTTTCTTACCGGGGGTCCATATAAGGGTGGAAACAGGCCAGGCCAGGCCAGACTTTGCCTTAAACAGGCCCAGCCTATATAGTATGTAGGAGTCTGGGCCTGGCCTGTTAGCCTCTTTAAAAAAAATTTCAAAGCCTAGGCCTGGCCTGTTAGCCTGTTTAAAAAAAATTTCAAAGCCTAGGCCTGGCCTGTTAGCCTGTTTAAAAAAAATTTCAAAGCCTAGGCCTGGCCTGTTTAAAAGCCTGGCCTGGCCTGTTAGCCTGTTTTACTATATCATCTTGAAATAGATCATCATATCTACATTTAGATAGATAGGTTAATATTCATACTTTTAATTAGACTCTTCTAACCCTAACAATTAAATTATATTTTTTATATTAATATTACATATGTATAATAATATTACTTATATTAAAATTGTATAATATGAAACATATTACATAATATAATTAAATAGGCCGGCCTGTTAGGCTTAATAGGCCTTTTGGATGGCCTACAGCCTGACCTATTTAACTAAATAGGCTTTTTAAAAAGCCTGTGCCTGGCCTATTTACGAAGAAAGTCTGGCCTATTATAGGCCAGGTAATAGGCCCCTGGTAGGCGGCCTGACCTGTTTCCACCCTTAGGTTCATACTCCGTAAAATGCAAGATAAAATCTTTTAAAAATGAAAAATAAATGTATTCTAATATTAAATTATTTATTATCCTAATTTCTTCGAGTATGTCTATAAGAAAAAGAAACGGCATAAAGTCATGGAGACTTGTTCTTAGCCAAAAGCCAATAAAGGTATAAAGTCATGGAAACTGATGCAATCATTCAAGAGGTAATAAATAGCATTGGAACTGAAATATATATAGAGAAAACAAAAACAGCAGTATAATTAAAAGCACTAGTTCAGGTTATATAATTAACATGCTTACAATATTAAAACTAGTCTTTTTTTTAACACGAGTGAAAGCAACCACCAAAACCATTTTCATTCCATAAATCAATTCATTCTATCCAGCCTTATGTATTATTTTATAGTTTATTATAAATCTTTATAAATTAAAAATAATATCTATTTTTTCATATATTATAAAACATTATTTTTATTCTTATTTCGATATTATATATATATATGGACCAAGCATGAGCCAAATTGGTAAGATTCTTTGCTCTACATTGAATCAAAACACATTCTCCACCACTTGTGCGGCCCTTACTGTGACCTAAATGTTGATAATGTCATTTTTCTGAATCTAAACTCGAAGCTAACTCGATCTCAAATACCTACGGGTTGGTCTTCGAACACGAACCTGATCTAGACTAAATTAAATATAATATATATTCATTTTGCATAAATTTTCCTCAATATTAATTATTATTATTATGGATATGTAATTTGACATATGAAATAATATATATATTTATATTGTTAATCATGTATATGTGATTAAAAGATAGAAAACTAATGATATTTTCATTCAAAAATGTTAACAATCTTTACACAATTGAATTGACATATAAACAATTGATTGATTATAATTTTTAAACTTGAAAATGATATTAGACCTCACGAAAGCCAACCATATTCAAGTTTGATTATTAATATGCCAAATTGGGTAAGCGGGTAGGGTATGGTCCTCCTCATCCATAATATCCACCTTCCACCGTTATTCTTTCCTCATTCATATATGTTATGTTCCATACTTTTTATAAGAATAAACATAATAGTATTTTTATTCAATAGTATTCTCACAAAATAAGAATCCTACAATAACAAAAGAAAAAATGATGTTTTAATTTCAATAAGAATGAGTTAAGGAAGAATTGCTAGAGATGCTGTAAGGCTTGTAATATGAGGTTCTCACGCCATTGTATCGTTACATCATGTTTATGAGGATATAGGAACTAAATTTATTACACTAAATGATAAAGAAAAAGTGTCTCCTTTGTTTAAAAAGTAATTTTTGCAAGAGTTTCGTTCTCTCAAAATATGAAGCACTGAAACCTTCTACCAATATTTATCAAAACTCGAATGCCTAACACAATCAATCATGTCATAGTAATGATAATCAGGAAGATGACCTTGAACAAAACATATAGTTATCAAGACAACCACCCTATCAATTAACATTTTTGTATCCTAAATTTCAAGTCAATCAATAGCATACAACAATATCATAAGTTCCACATGAAGATGCACACTTTTTAAATTCACATTTTTATAATTCAATAAATTTATTATATTAAGATATGAAATAAATTTTAGAAATATAAAACTAATTAGTAGTACTATGACTTAAAACTTATTTACTTCCACTCAGTTCCTCTTTAGTAGTAAAACTGAATAACTTTACTTGGTCCTAAACACACAAAATTTAAAATTCTTCTTCTTCTACATTCAACACATATTAGTTATTTATCCATAGTGATTCAATTAGTACTACAAAAAAAAAACAAAAGATATAGTAAATTTGAAAGGATATATAAGAGGGGAGGGTGATGAGTTGTGTAAATGGGAGTAGCTGAAAAATGACGCGTGTCTGATTACAGCTGTATCCCAAATCCCAAGCCCCAACCGCTTCCCTGGAATAAGCGGTACCGATTGCCCATAACGCTACCTGATAACTCCAAAACCTAACTTGCCCAACCGGTTTCCCCTTCCCACATCCTCACATATAAGCACCTCAACCACAAACCAAACCAACCCAATGCTTCACTCCCAATTCAAACAAACAAAAATCAAATCCTCCTCCTCTTCTTCTTCTTCATCTGAAAAATAAATAAAAAAGATGAACACAGCCATAACCAGAAAAGACATGGATCGGATCAAGGGCCCATGGAGTCCAGAAGAGGACGATTCTCTGCAAAAACTCGTAGAGAAACACGGGCCCAGGAATTGGTCTCTGATCAGCAAATCTATTCCTGGTCGATCTGGCAAGTCTTGTAGGCTCCGCTGGTGCAATCAGCTATCTCCTCAGGTAGAGCATCGGGCTTTCACACCTGAAGAAGACGAAACAATTATCAGAGCCCATGCCCGATTCGGAAACAAATGGGCTACAATAGCCCGACTCCTCTCAGGCCGAACCGACAACGCAATCAAAAACCATTGGAACTCTACCTTAAAGCGTAAGTGTACTTCCTTCATCATTGATGAACCTGACCTTAATCCTCACCCGTTAAAACGTTCTGTTAGTGCCGGTGCTGCTATTCCTGTATCTACTGTACTTTTCATGAACCCTTCCACACCTAGTAGCCCCTCTGGATCCGATGTGAGCGAGTCCAGCGTACCGGTTGCGTCCTCATCACACGTGTATCGACCTGTTCCGAGAACAGGTGGAGTCGTAATGGAAACGACGTCGTCTTCGAATGATCCTCCAACTTCGTTATCGCTTTCTCTTCCTGGTGTGGATTCTTCTTCTGAAGTCTCGAATCGTGCAACGGAGCCTGCTCGTGCCGTTACCTTGCCGGCGCAGTTGAATGTTTTGCCCATGTTAACACCGAGGATGGCGGCGCCGGTGACAACTGTAGCTCCGGTGGCGGTGCAGGAGGAGAATCATGATGTGATGTCGGTGGCGGCGTTTAATTTTAGTGGAGAGTTGTTGACGGTGATGCAGGAAATGATAAGAAAGGAGGTGAGGAGTTTTATGGAGGAAAAGAATGGGATGTGTGAAAATGGGTTTAGGAATGCTTTGGTGAAGCGTATTGGGATAAGTAGAATTGATTCGTAAATGGTAGTGTTGGAGAATGGAAGCGTGAAAATGAATCTTTTGTTTTTTAGTTCGTAGGGAATAATTTTGGTTTATGTACAGAGCGAAAACTAAACTCGTTTGCGACTAGAGACATGGTGGTGAATGATGAGGGGTATGAATTCGTGGGAAATGGAAGGAAAGGTGAAAGAGCGTGAGTTATTGAAATTTCTACTACTTTTTACCCTTTTCTTAATTCTCTTATCTGGTTTAGTTGGAAAAGAAAAGAAAAAACTGAGTTAGAGTAAAAATAATCCTCAAATTAAAGTTCAATCTGTTCTCTACTATGATCAAGTGTAAAATGTCAATTCTCGTTTTGGTTGGAATCCAAGATTACCAAGTAGTCTTTCATGCTCTACATGTCAAGTTACTGAATGCTACTTTCGCTGCACAAAGCTATGTTATGATCAGATTGGGATGTTATATATATTATATTAAATCAAATATATTCTATAATCATTAGACATGATGCACCACCTCTTGATGATCACCACAAACCAAATAAGAATGCACAAAATAAATATTAGCATTATTAAATCAAGACATAAAATTCATGTTCATCCAATTATGGAATGTCTTTTGCCTATTAAAGATGTAGCTTGAATCTGTATATGCTCCCTCTCCTGAGGGACAGAGTTCAATTTAAGCTCTTCAGAGACATTCTCTTGAGAGAGGTCAATATTCCTTTCTTGAGAGAGTTCAATTTATGATATATTTAATGGTATCTTCGTGAAACGGAAGAAGTTTGAAAATCATGAAATATACTTGTGAGATAACGACTTAAAGTAATTATAATGGTTGTTCTTAATGGAACTTGGTTATTATTCTACCTCTGTTATCACTTTTCCTTGGGTAATAATAATCAAGATGTTCTTATTTAAGAACACACAAAAAAAATCTTTATGTCTTTCCTTGTGCTTCGACTGTGCTTCGACTGTTGTTGATTATCTTGAAAATGATTTAATACCTTAATTATAGAATAACTCTCTTTATTTCTGTGAAAACTTTATACGTTAAATTTGATAGCTCTTTCTTTATAATAATTATTTAAAAAAAAACATGAATTAACAATGTCTCTAAGATTTGAAGTTATGATATTTTTAGTGTCCCATGGTTGTTGATCAGTTGTGTTTAGACCTATCAAACTGAGCAAAATGGATCACCGTCAATTTTAAGGAGGGGTTTAATCCAATCCATTTTGCTAGCACTACATCAACATACAATACAGCATTAAAAGTATCAATCAACAACAGCTAAACCATTTTTATGTTAACATATCAACTTATAATCTTATGCATAGTATTGCCACATGCAAAGATTAAATGATTTTATTCAAAACCAACTAGTAGCCATACCTATCCGAATGATCATATTAATTTTACAAATACTAAATATGAATGAAATGGAATATTCTTAAATGCACTACTAAATTCCATAGGATGAATATAAAGACAATCTATGATTCACAGAAAATCTTTCTTATGATTGGGCGTGCTTTGCATTGGGCCTCCAATGGAATAGCCTTGGGCATAACAGTTCCAGATTTTTCTGTCATGTCAATTTCTTCCTCGGTAATTCTTTTCCACTCAAAGCACTGAATCATAGAACCCAAAGTCAACCCTATAGTTTTTTGTGCCAAACCTGACCCAGGACATGCCCTCCTCCCTAACCCAAAAGGGATAAGGCTATGTGTATCGGTTGCACCATTGTTAAACCTCTCAGGCTTAAAGCTAGTTGGGTCAGTCCACAATTCTGGGTCTCTATGTATGGTCCATGCATTCACCATTACCATTGTGTCACGTGGCACATCATAACCTCCTATGGTGCAATCCTCGGAGGACAAATGAGGAATTAGCATTGGTGCTGCTGGATACAACCTTAAAGTCTCTGAGATTATGTTCTGAAGATACTTTAACTTTGTAATATCTGCTTCCTCGATTAGATTATCTTGTCCAATTTCATCGTCCAACTCAATTCTTGCTTTCTCCAACACCTTTGGATTGTTTAATAGACTGGACATTGCCCACTCTAATGTTACCGCAGAAGTTTCTGTTCCAGCCACTATTAACACCTGCAAACAGAAGAAAGAGTTCATATGTATTTATATTTACATGAGAAGTAATTAAACAATTAAGTGGATCATGGTTATTCACAAATAACTAATTAAACCTTATGTCTACAATATAATGTTAGTGTAATTTCTAATGAGTTTGATACTTAATAATTGAAATGGACCCTGCAAAGTAAGCAACTAATAATATTGTGAAAAGAAGACACTCACCATAATAAGACCTTTGATAATTTGGTCAGTGTAATATTCGGGCTGTGACTCTTGTAATGAAAGTAGATGATCTATCATGGTATTTGAACCTTCCTTCTTGTTATTCCTATGCTCATCGATGAGTCCTTGGAACACTTCATCTACCTTCTCTCCAACCTTAATTAACATCTTATGACCACTGCTAAAATCAAACAACCTTAATATAGGGATGAAATGTGAAACGTTCGTTCCCAGATTGAACTTTGCAATCTCATCCATCACATCTCTAAACTTTTTCGCTTCCATTGGGTTAGTCCCATCAGAATCCTCACCGTAATACCGTTTACCACATACCATTCTCATGATAGTGTTAAATGTTAGCTCCAAAAACATGGACTTAAGTTCCACTTTTGTGAAGCCTTCAGAAGACTCTCGAGAAAGCTTTTTTAGCAACCTGATTGTTTCGTCTTTTCGGAAACCTGAAAATGAGTTGAGACGGTGAGAGGATAAGATCTCGAGAGAGCTTATACGACGTAAATTACGCCAATGATCACCATACGATGATGTTATCATAGTGGTGTTATCAAAGGCAATATACTTTCCCTTAATAGATTGAAAACGGTTTGCAAGAATGATATCATTTTTTGTGAAACATTCTTCAGCACCAGATGCTGAGGAAACAACTACTACTTGTTGGGAACCCAATCGAAGAGAGAAAATAGGGCCATATTTCTGTGAGAGGCTATGGAAGGTGCGGTGAATTGGTTGCTTCAGTTGATGGAGGTTTCCGATTAATGGAAGAGAAGGTGGGCTAGGTGGTAGGTTTTTTGATCTTTTTCTGAACAATAGTTTCCAAGTGATAAGAAATATGAGGATGAGAGTGTAATAGATAAGGTTGGTGTCCATGTTTTGGTAAGGTTACTCTTGGTTTTTATTTGATGCAAATCTAACCACCATTATGTACCTATATATAAGGTTTCAATGAAAAATTATGCTAGCTAAACTCTACAAAGTTGAAACACAAGTCAATTTTCAACCTACAAAGGAGACTAGTCAGTTCCGTTTTTGTTTTTGATTGATACAAATCTGACCTTGAATGTTGTGCAACTATTGATAAGGTTTTAATGAAAAATCATGCTAAAATCCGTGAAGATAAAAGGCAAGACAATTTTCCACCCAAGAACTTACTAGTCAATTCTATTTTTTGTGTCGTGAATAATATTCTACTTGGAGAGGTAAGAATTGCCATACTTCTAGATCATCTTTTAAGTTGAGGAAGGAGAAGGAGAATTGCATATTTATTGGAATGAAAAGGATAAATAGGAGGAACCAAAATTTGCTAAACAAGAAACACGATTCATCAATTATTGTACTCCCATTATTCTTGTTGGGACATGTAAGAGGGGGTCGAGAATTAATTGAAGGCCAAAAAATGTTTACACTTACTAAATCAAAGGTGAAGAATGAAATAAGGCAGCATATGAACATATAATGTTCTCGTGAATAAATGTTAACAAAGACAAGATACAATTTTTTGGAACAATAATAAAATACACAATTCATGGTCATAATTAAGAAAACTCAGAACAATGCATAATTGTGGTCCAACTTGTATGTGCTTCAGGTAACGGATTGGCGCGTATAGGTCATGCTGCAGAGGGGTGCAGCAACATGAGAGTGATGACTGTGAGCCATAAGGAACAGTAAAACTGCTTCTTTGTATTGTCTAGCTTCTCTTGATTCGCACAACGGTTGAAGAACAATCATAGGGGAGAAAAGAGATGCTGCATGTGGTATAACTTTTTACAAAGATTCAAATCTTCATTTATTTTTTAATTAATTTTTTTAAAATTTATAAATATTATTTTCTCCTCATATTATAATACTGGAAGGTGAAGTATCAATGATGTTCCAATTCAATATTTCAATACAATGATTAATGTATTAGGTGAGAAACATCATGACCTATATCAAATTGAGTTTGACATGTTAAACAAAGTAGGATAAGAGGAAGGAGGCTGAGTGAGGAGGATGAGTGATTCTCAAAAAGCGTCTTATTTATGGTAAGAAAATAAATAAAATTAGTAAATCAAAATTTATATGAAAATAAGATTTTAAATCAACCCAAAAGAACAAATTGGTTATTCATTACTTATAAAAAGAATTTAACTATATAAAATATTTTACACTTGCATCTTAATAAAAAAAATCTAGTCAAAATTATGAGCACTTATGATACATTTTGTTTTTTACTCATTCGTTATTGTTAATGGTCTAAAATATGTCCTACACACACACACATGCATATATATATATATATATATATATATATATATACATGAGAGAGAGAAAGGTAATTGTTATGTCCATACCGGATGTTGGGAAAGAAATTGATCTTCAGGGATCAGAGTGGAATCATCATGCTTCTGCCTCTTTGGTTCTGGTTCTTCTGGAAGTGGAGGAGGAGCTTCATCGGGTGGTGGTGGCGGCGGCACTCCCTGAGGCAATGGTGGCAGATGCATCATTGGCATTCCTGATGGTGGGCCAGAGAGTGGGGCATAAGGTCGTGGAACAGGCATAGGAGTGAACTGGGATCCTGGTGGTGGAGGTATGGGAATTCCTTGGTTATTCATAGGATATGATGGAGGCATTGGTGGTGGTTGACCACCCATATGTTGTCCAGAACTCATTTGCATCGGAGGTGGCCGAACAGATGGCATCATTGGCATGACCAGAGGTCTAGGTTGAGGAATTTGAAAGCCACCACTGTTAGGAGCAGAATACTGACCTACATTGAGAGGACCACGAGGAAGATTCAGTGCCAGTCCAGGTGGAGGTGGAAGAGGGCGAATAGAAGGCATTCCAGGTCTAGGAGGAAGTGCAGCAGGACCAGGAAGGTTATTGGCTTCATTGTTAGAAGCATCATTTTGATTCTCACCAAAATTCTGTGACAAAGCTTGGTTTGCAGTGCGGCCAATACTGCCACTGTGACCATCCCATATAACTTGTTTAGGTTGCTCATCATTTTTCTCAATCTCAGCCATGACAGCATTTGAAACTTCTTCCTCCGTGGTACCAAAGATATCAGGACGTGTTCGAGCAA
Organism: Lupinus angustifolius; assembly: GCF_001865875.1. Classification (NCBI taxonomy): domain Eukaryota; kingdom Viridiplantae; phylum Streptophyta; class Magnoliopsida; order Fabales; family Fabaceae; genus Lupinus; species Lupinus angustifolius. Next base: position 2,389,692 of record NC_032025.1, read on the forward strand.
GACCAACAATGTTTCTTGAGATTTCATCATCCTGAGCAAGTGTTGTCTCTCGGATTTTGGCAAACATCCTTTCTTTTTGTTCTTTGTACTTGGGATCAATGAGAGAAATACGCATGTGTTCTGACATTTCACTAATGGGAACTAGCTCACCAGTGATAGGAGAAACAACAAACTTGGTCGGATCTCTTTCTGCAAGAATCCTATCCTCTGGCCTCTTCCAATTCTTCACAATCCTCATCGGTGGTTCAGGATCCTCAGTAACCCTGACTTCATTCTTGACTCTGTCATCATTGTCTTCCAAAGTAGCTGCTCTCATGCCCTCTTCAACAAGCTGGGCCTCTTCCTCATCCATTTCCATTTCAACTTCTTTTCCTGGTTCAACATTATCTTCTTCCATGGCTGTCACCTTGCTTCTCCTTATAACCTCCTCAATGGTCATAGGAGGAGGTAACTCATCATCCTCATCGTCAGCAAAGTCTATTGTTTCAACCACTACAAAATCATGCCAATCAATCATTGCCATTTGTACCCTTTCCTGCTCTATCTCATCCTCGGCCTTTTGCCTAGCTTGCTCTTGTGAACGCTCCCATTCCAGCCTATTCACACACCTTTCAAGCACAGTAGTCATATCAGGGACACTCTTCTTCAGCTTCTCTGTCAAACCCTTCGGAGGCATCAAAACCTTAGAATATGCATCCGCAAGGGAAGTAAAAAAGGTAAACATACTGTGGGTCGGTTTCAAGAAATGGAATTGGGGATTATTAACTTCCCTACTTGTCAATCCTGTCAAGAATGATTTCCCATTTCGAGCAACAAACTGCGCTGTGAGCTTAATAATATCCAGCTCTTCTCCTGTAACTCCTTCAGGCAGCCGAACTGTATACTGCTCGGCTTCTGGAGGTTCAAGTACTTTCCTTACGGGTTTGAACTGCGCAGAGATATCAGGCTTTTCTGCTGCTGCTGCTGCTGTGCCATTGCTATCAGGTGCAGGTGCAGAAGGATCTGATTCAGGAACAGGTGAGTCTGCAGATTGCGAAGTAGGTTGCACACCAGAAGACTGATTTTGTGCCCGAAACTCAGCCAACCTGTGCTGATAATATGCATGATAGGGATCGGACGCATTCAGGAAATTAAACTTGGCGTTGCCCGTGTTGTTTGCAACAATTCTCTTTTCAAACTCTGGACCATTTTTAGCCACAAATTGTGAGGTTTTATCAACAATAGTTCTGATGTCAGGAGGTGGATGGATAATTCCAATAGTTCTAGTGTGGGTAGCAACTACGGCAGGTGCTGAATCTGATTTGTTTTGGTCCTCATTAGACGAATTCTCAATCATCTCCTCATCGGTCACTTGAGACTCAGGAAGAGGACCCAAGTTCCCATCGAGAGGAGGAGCAGGGAGAGGGAGTATCGGCAATGAACCCAGCATTGTGTAAATTTGAATAACAATTCAAACGTTTAGATATTCATATAAAAGCAAACTCGAAAGAACCCTCTTGCTAACTAAATGCCCTGCAAAAAGAAGAAAAAAACGAGATCAATTAAACTTATCAAGGCTCAATAAATGAGTAAAAATCACATAGTAAAAAAACTACTGAATACTACTAGGCATAACAACAGAAAAAACCAGATTATTGAAGGCACAAGAATATAACAAATCAAAGGATGAAATTATGCTTAAATTGTATTTAGATGTAAAACCCAAAAAATCAAGATAAAAAATTCGTAAAACCCCGAAAAACATTCTCATTCAAATCTAGAGAACGTAAGCATAGACACACGAACACAAAATTTTCTTATTTAGAACATTTTTCCAGTGAGTAAATGAAGAAGATTCAGTTAAATAAGAACATATCGGGAAGAAACAAATTATGGGTAGTGTAGTGGTGCTACTCAAACAGCATGAAAATAATATGATACAAAAAGGGGGAAAACTTAGAAAAAGAAGAACGAATTGCTGAGAAGAAAATAGCTTACTGAGAAAGAAAGAAAGGTTAGGGATTTTCTGAAAATGATCCTCCTCGCTTATATAGAGAGAGGGACGAAAAGAGAAAAATAGAGACTTCTAATTCTAATGCTATGCTTATTGTCGATGCAGTGGTATGAATATAGTAGATAATGGGCCTAAGGCCCAAATATGTATACTGCCTCAGATTTCAATATATTATTATATTTAGGACCACCCATGTTGGCAAGTGCACTCTATTTTCTATATGAGAATAATGTGTCTTCTCATATTATGAGATAACTTATTTCCTCTAGCCAATAAAAATATGAAAAATGTGACATATGTTATTTTTTTTATTTTTTAAAATATTTTTATAGAAAATGATGAAACATGACACATGTCATAATTTCACTAGTAGGAGAAGATAATTTATGTCCTTATATCAGGAGATACTTCATTCTTTTTCTATATATATATATATAAATAAATCCATTCATTGGGCATGGTTTATTATGATCATCTTCATGTTTTCCTGTGATTCTGTTACACTGTGATAGTCAAGGTTAGTGAAGGTGGAAGAGATGCTATATAGGCAGGGGAATATGAGAAGAAAAAGCATGTCATTTAGTTGAGACAAATCAGACTCTTATCCAGAAGAGGGAATTTGTTACTCTTTCTTTTATTCTTAAGGAGTAAAAGTGTTAATTCATTATTTTATCGGAGGGGATTCTCACCTACTTGAGATGTGTGAGTTTTCTTATCTTCGGGTAAAATAGTTTTCATGAATTAAATATCAAATTTTTTTGATAGTTGAATCTTCTAAATCTTTTACTTAATTCTTATCTTTATACACAGATTTTTATCTTTATAATTGCGAAGTATATAAAAGGGTATTGCTAAACAAAGTGTTAAACTTAATATAGTGCTTCAAATTAAATATTCTGTGCTTTGATTTAATTGCAAATAAAAAAAGGATGTTGGTCATGTTTACAATAATTTAAATAATTAGCAGCTAAAATGATATGATTGATTTAATTTTAAATTTATATATCATGTCTCTTAAACAAAATTAGGTGTTAACCATGTATATTCGCATGAAAATTTAAATATCAAAGTAATATAATATAATAAATTCCCATGTGAATGTTAACTTTTAAGGTGGTGCACTAAATCATGGAGAATGAAATCATATATATTAAAGTATGAAACTTTCTGCTACACTTGTCCCATAGTATAATCCCCATGGTAATGAACATAAAGATACAGAACATACAACATGGTGAAAATGGAAGCAGAAGGAATATCCTCCCTATTCATTGGAAACTATTGGAGGGTCCACCACAAATATCATGCCTCCAAAAAACACAAGCCCAAAAGCTCAAAATATATATTCCCTTCCTCTACTCCCACTATGTGTTTTATGAACACTCACTTCCACTATGTGTTTTGTGACCAAAGAATGTGTTTTCAGTAAATGGCAACTTCTACTGGTTGATGAATAGTGGTGGTGCAATAGACTGCACAACTTGCTATAATGTTTCTATTCTAGGTTCTATATTCACTTGCACTGATTGGTCTGTGATGTCAAGTCATCAAGAAGGCTAGAAATAGACCCTTCAAGCTTCTTAGCCTGAGGACCTGGCTTTAGAATGTTTACATCACCCCATTGGGAGCATGGATCCATCCACCAGCTCTTCCTCCCAGTGCACCATGCACCCGGGGTAGCTCGGTTACGACCGCGTCGGAGGATCTTATCATCAATCATGTCCAGAACATGGTTATCAACTTCGAATTGTCTTGCAAAAGCAGCTCCGCTTCCTGCCATCTGATCATAAATAGATGCATTGAGGAAGAGGGGTTCCATCTTTGGAGGATTGTCCCATATCATATATCGTAAGTCGCCATTTACTGTTGTGTTCCTAAACTCTGGTGCATTGCAAATGACAGAGTGAAAGTAGCCTTCTTGGGGTAACTTTACGTTTGTAAAATACATTAGTAGCATTCGAGGTAAATTATCCCAACCAAATATGCAGAACTCCAGGAAGGGTCGGCTCAATACAACCCACGGTGAACCTGCATGACAAGGAAAACATTCAACGTAAGAAATGAAAAACAAAAACTAAAGAATGGTCATAGGCATAGGTTGTGTTGCACAGAAAGAAATAAATTGCCTGTGAAGAGTTTGAATGCATCAGGTGTTGGCCGGTTCTGCGTAGCTTGGAAAATTTGACTTCTTCTTGCTAAATATAGCCCAGGGTCAACTGAAATAGGCTGGAACCTATCACCCCTGCACGGGAAAATAAACACGAAAATAAATGATCTAGGACTAACGGAATAAGTGCCACAAAGTAGCAGCTAGAATTAGCAGTAGTTTTCATACTCTTTCCATCCAAGGTCACTAGTGTGGTCGATGAAATTGAGGTCTCTCCTAACAGACGAGAATACATGGGCTAGATCTGATAAATATAACAGAACATGGATTAGTCATTAGAAAGAGACAGGAAATAAGTCAAACATCAAACTGAGATATCAGAATATCACTGAGAACTCAATTGACCTTAAAACCAGCATAATTCAGTGAATAAAGTTCAGAACAATATGAGCATTTCATCACCTACAAAGAAATAAAGTACACAACAGCCTCTAAAATCTAAAGATTCATGTATTTAGAGCAAACCCAATGTAGACACCCACTACTAGTATCTATGGTACACCAAAACTTTGTCGTAAATGACAGGGCCATGTCAGAATAAGGAAAATCAATGCAGAATAGAACACGTCTGAGGGTTCATACATAAGACTTGAAATATCTTAGCCTATGTTTGGATAAGGGATTTTAAAATACCAGGAATATAGAACAGAAAGGGGAGCATATCAAACCACTCAAAGGCAGGAAGTATGAAGATGGAGTGAGAAAAGAGTGTTTATATTAGAGGTTGGTGGCGAATTTCGTAATTCCACCTCCTATGTGGTAGTCCAAATACCTCATCTTCGGTGCAACAATAGCTAAACTAAATTCCAAAGAAATTTTGAAATTCCTGAAGCTGGATGTGTAGAAAAATATGTTAAAAACAAAAAAACTTGCAAGATAGTATGTGAACAGCTGGAGAGAATAACGATGGGCAGAGATCAGAGTAGATTTTAAAATTAACAAACAACTTCCCTAAACACTACATTTTTAGATATTAACAAGAAAGGAAAAGTCAGGCAAGAATTTGTTGAGAAATTTATCACCAACATTTTTTCCCACCTAGCAAATACTTTTTCAACACATCCCAAATAGTTTAAGGATTTATGAAATCAGTTTCACTATCACTTTCTTTGTTCATTCTTTACTGCTTGCCTTGGGTCAAGTGCCCTTTAAAGATATATCAGACTCTTCACAAGACCTTCCATCAAGTGATCTCTATGTATTTGCTTAAGATTTGCATATACGACTTGCAGTATCCCGAATCAGATTTATATCAGAGAAACACATGCAATCCCCCCCTCGTTCACCAGAATTGAAATGAAAATGTTTGAAATACAAGTGCTTCCTATAAATATGTTGGAAGCTGCTACCTAAGATATTTTAGTATCTACATGTCCTTTTTGTTGTTTATGATAAGTTCATGGTCCAACTTAACAAATTACACCTCTAGTCACCATATTAGTCAGAGTCCGTATTAGTAGATATTTTAGCATCAAAATGTCCTTTTTGTTGTTTATGATAAGCCTCCTTACCGAGTTTGTATTAGCAGACATGAAGTCTACCATATTAGTATGCTAAACTACTTCATATTAGTAGACATTTTAGTATCTACATGTCCTACCTGGAATGAAGTTTCTCATGGTGAATTAGTAGAAATGGAACAAAAACAATAAACCTTGCACTGGATAAATTCATGTATGAAATATGTTGGCACATCCTTTGTGCTGCACTACACATAGAATCCATTTACATACCATATAACAACTATTATTATAGTACAACCCATAGAATCCGTTTACATACCATATAACAACAACCCATAGAAATCAAGTTCCTAATTAATACCAATCCAATCTTTGTATTGAATCATTCAAATTCCGAAGTCAAATTCATAGTACAAATCCATGAACCAAACAGAAATAAGAAATTCATAACATACCATCCTGAGTGATGAGAGGGTAATCACGTGCACTCAAAGTGATAAACCAATTCCAACCACCATCCAATCTAAGCATAATTGCAGCAGCTCTTAGAGTGATGGCAACATTAGAAGACCCCAAATAAGTGACCCAATCAGCCTTTCCAACCACATCAACGTTCCCGAAAGCCCGAATCGCCGGCACGGACCTCACGCTAGTAACCAAGGCCTGTCTCTCTTCGTCCTTAGCATCTCTCCCAAGATGAAGAAGGTACCTATTCCTAGGATGATAAATTGCCAGCAATAACCGCAAGATCCGATCTTTATCTTTGTCTCCACCGGATATAAAGTATGCAAAAGAAGGAGGGTAATGAGAACCATGTTGAACAAGAGAGGGAAAAGTCTTTGGTGAACTAAAGGAAGAGATAGAAGACATTAACAAAAGCATTAGGGATAGAAATACTGCAGTGAATAGCGTTAAAAGCCATTTCTTTTCAGCTCCCATAATAGAAATAATAATAATAATAACAACAATAATAACAATGGAAGTTGTTTCACTTTTCAGTGCTATTATGGCACTGTTATTGTTGCATATGGATATAGCTTGTCTTGGTGAAAGGTGTGATTTTGAGAAGTGGGTGAGGCTAAAGTCTAGGTTTTGAAACTGTTTTCGTTAATGGGTCGTTGAAGATCTCTGATTTTTTTATTTGGTTGGTGATGTTGATGATGATGTGCATGATAGCTATCAAACTAACTAAACTGTAATACACAAATGGTAAAAATATAAAAGGAAAACCCAGATCACAAAATGCCAAAATTTGTGAACTTTTCTAATGTAGAATATTCATGAAGAAAAGGGTGAATGGTTTAGAAGAACTATGGTCTTTTTAATTTTTGTTTTATTTCAGGTAGTTAGGTGTTAGAGAAGAAGATGAAGATCACCGATTCTTTTCTTTTTTTTCTCTTTCTTTTATTCAATGTTTGATTATACTTTACTTGTATGGGGAAGATGATTTTTTTCCACGCCACGTAAAGCGCGTGAGTATCTGCCCTACGTTTTTCTGGGCAACAGGATGAAAGTGGTTTACAAGCGCGCAATTAGCACGTGGGTTGACATGAAATTTTTGATAAGTTGTGTTCTCGATGACGAAGCAGATCAAAACATTCGCATGAAGGAGTTATATAACATAAAATTAACTGAAATCGTCATTTAACGTTTTATAAGAGATAATAGATTAGATTAAACATAAATCCGTCATTATGGGTTTGTTCAATGGTTGATGATTAACTTAAGAGTTAAGACCATAACAATAGTTTAATAGGTTAATAACATGTGTTCACTTACGTCCAATAACATATATGACAAGCATTTGTGTCAACCGACATCAAAATTTTATCTAAATTGTTGCATATTTAATTTTAACGTGCAATATCCACTTTTAGAAAAATTTAATCTTTTTTTTATTTTGGAGAATTAAAATATTTTTTGTATTAAATATATTTATATTATATTTTTATTGATGATACTTTATATTATAAATTTTATTTTATTATAATGTTTAACTTAAAGTGAGTGATATACTTAATATATTGATAGTAGTTATATATGATTATATTTTTTTTTTTGTATAAATTAAAAAGTTTAAATACTGGTTACCTTTATATATTATATACATAGTATAGATAAACTATTAATAACAAAAAAAAGGGCTTTTTAACAAAAATGTAATAACTAATAAGAAGGAATTATAAAATGTAGATTGTAGACTTCGACACAAAAAAGTTTTGTAAATCAAAGGAAAGGTGCCGACTTAAGAATAATATAATTGGGCATTTGAAATTTTGGTCACTGAGCTAATAATACTAATGAAGTTTTCGTTAATGAGAAAATGGTACCGTGTTATTTGATGATGTTATTAGACTGAGACTCTTCTTCGTTAAGAAATTATTGATCTTGTATTCAATTTTAAGGAAAATTATCATTATATTTTAGGAATAAAAATATTATATTATATTATTTTTTTTCTTTATTTATTGATATGTTATCATATTTGGAAGGACAATGATAACATGTTATATAATTTTTGTCCATTTATCTTGAACTAATCAAATTTCATAAAATAATATTAAAATATTAATCACTTTTTTAAATGATACAATTTTATATCAAATGGGATATAAATGGGTCATAACCCTGTCATACTTTGCAAGTTTGCAATGACCTTCTTTACGTGCTGCTATTGTTTTCAAAACACGCGTTCATGCAATTTCCTATAAATCACTTAAATGTTTTAATATTTGTACGGCATCAATGATTTCTAATAGTTTTATTATTATATTTGAGAAGGGTCATGGGTGATGTAAAATATAATGATATTTTTTAAGCTAATCGGGTTATGGGTCAAGTGAAATATATATTTTTAATATTTTATTTTATTTGATCAAGTATCCAACCACTTCCTCATCCTCGTCCTCGTCCTATCCTCATCCTCGTCCTCGTCCTATCCACATCCTATCCTCATTCTCATTCTGGTCCTATCCTCATTCTCATTCTCGTACTAATCCTATCCTCATCCTC